>NW_024471560.1:50766-68854 GCF_017654505.1 Polyodon spathula | reverse complement strand
CAGCTCCATTCACTCAATACAGCACAGCACAGCTCCATTCACTCAATACAGCACAGCACAGCTCCATTCACTCAATACAGCACAGCACAGCTCCATTCACTCAATACAGCACAGCACAGCTCCATTCACTCAATACAGCACAGCACAGATCCATGCACTCAATACAGCACAGCACAGATCCATGCACTCAATACAGCACAGCACAGATCCATGCACTCAATACAGCACAGCACAGCTCCATTCACTCAATACAGCACAGCACAGCTCCATTCACTCAATACAGCAGCAGCTCCATTCACTCAATACAGCAGCACAGCTCCATTCACTCAATACAGCACAGCACAGATCCATGCACTCAATACAGCACAGCACAGCTCCATGCACTCAATACAGCACAGCACAGCTCCATTCACTCAATACAGCACAGCACAGCTCCATGCACTCAATACAGCACAGCACAGCTCCATTCACTCAATACAGCACAGCACAGCTCCATGCACTCAATACAGCACAGCACAGCTCCATTCACTCAATACAGCACAGCACAGCTCCATTCACTCAATACAGCACAGCACAGCTCCATTCACTCAATACAGCACAGCACAGCTCCATTCACTCAATACAGCACAGCTCAGCAATAGACAGAGCCAGCCTCCAGCCAGCAGCCGGGACCTTCGTTACAAAGTGAAACAAACTGCCAGTCTGACCTTGGCTGCCTTGCGCTTGGCTGGCACCCTCCTGAACAAGCTCTCCTGGACGACGCCCACGCTGCGCCCGTGCGTGTGCAGCCGGTACAGCGTGGCCAGGTTAGTGCCCAGCATCAGCACGATGGGCAGAGCTTCGTGCATCACCAGGGACACTGTGGCAAAGGCCAGCCTGCTGTACTGAGAGGGGAAATTCCACACACAGCCCAGCACAGGGCGTGTGCTGCTGCTGATCACCATGAGGGTCTGGAGAGAGGAGGTGAAGAAGGAGAGAGTGTGTAAAAACAGCATGGGATACAATGTACTTCTTTTGGACTATCTGATCTGTTGTTAATGTTAAATGAAGCTGGACAGTAGCAGCGTTCATAGTGTTGCGGGAGGAGAGTCCGAGGATTGAGACTCACCTCAGTGCTGTTGCGGATCCCCGTGGTGGAGAACATTAACAGCAGCAGGGTGTAGATCAGGTTGATGACCCAGACCAGCCCGATGACCAATAGGAGGCGTCGCAGCTCCTGGGAGGCGTGGCTAGCGGTGAGGCCTGCGGAGGGTGCGGGTTTGTTCCGGCGAATCACAGCGAAATGAAATACGCTGAGACAGAACGTCATCCAGATATTGACAGAGCGGAACCACACCCACAAACACATGAAGATCTTACACCAGCTCTGAGACAGGAACGCCTGCAGGGGACAGTGGACGAGTCAGCATGAGCACAGACAGGCAAACACACACTGAGACACACAGACATACCGAGACACACAGACACACTGAGACATGCACACACACAGTGACACAGAGGCAGATACACACACAGACACACACACCGAGATACAGAGGTAGACACACAGACACGGCCTATGGGTCACTCCGAGGGTCTGTGTGTGTGTGCGCTGTGACACACACACACACACCGAGACACACAGTCTGGAGAGTGTGTGCAGACACTGACTACGAGACACACACGCGAGAACACAAGAGGCAGACATGAATGCAGTGTGGTGTGCACAGTGGTGGACTCTGTGTCTCCGTCTCAGTCTGGCGTCGGCGTGTGCGTGGCAACTGTTGTGTGTCACGTGTGTGTGAGGTGTGTGAGGCGTCAGTGCACTGTTCACTGTCGCGACAACTCTTTGCATGTCCACACACACACACAGACACACACACACACCGACACACAGAGGCAGAGACACACACAGACACACGACACACACCGAGACACACAGAGGCAGAGACACAGACACAGCACACACACATACCGAGACACACAGAGGCAGAGGCAGACACAGAGGTACACACACCGACACACAGATACGAGACACGCACACACAGTCACACAGATACAGAGGTAGACACACAGACACAGACACACAGACACACACAGACATGCACACACACAGTGGCACAGACACAGATACACACACAGACACACACACTCTCAGATGTGAGAGACAACAGAGGTGTGTGGGAACATAAGACTGTGTGTCACACCCACAGTGTCGTGTAGTGGGCTTTCAGAGCACACCACAGACACTATGTGTGTCTCAGAGGCAGACATGTACACGCAACAACTAGTCGAGACACACACACAGACCGAGCAACAGAGCAGAAGCTTGTGTACGTGCGAGAGGCAGAGGCAGAGGCAGACACGCACACGCACACACCGAGACACACAGACAGACACACCTCCATGCCAAGACTTGAGAGAAACAGCAGGATGTTTCTGAAGAAGGAGACGAGCAGGTTGGACAGTGTCATGTTGAGCAGGATGAAGTCAGACTGCTCGATGAATCTCTGCTGCAGGAACGCCCAGGACAGGGTCCCTGCGACCAACGTGTTCCCCACCACGCCCATCAGCACCAGCAGCCCATACAGCGAGTTCTGAGTGGAACCAGCACTGGGCCCGTTGAACACTAGGAGGACCATCCTCACAGCACCTGGGGGTCTGCGAGCGTGTCTGTGATTTATCTCCTTCCCTGTCTCTCTCGTCTCTCTCACTCTGCCTCGCTCTCTCTCACTCTGCCTCGTTCTCTCTCACTCTCTCTCTAACTCTGCCTCTCTCACTCTCGCTCTCTATCACTCTGCCTCGCTCTCTTTCTCACTGTGAGTCTCGCTCGTCTCTCCTCTCAGTCTCAGTGTTTGCTAGATTGTGCTCCGCGCACCTCGACACTTTAAAACCTGGAGCTCGGTGACGCTCTGGGGGCTGAGAGGGGAGAGGACGAGAGGAGAGGGGCACAGGGGAGAGGGGAGAGGAGTCTTTTGAATTGAGATCTCACTGCCAGGCAGAGAGGGAGTTTCAATGAAATAAGGGAAGTATTTGTGTCTAAATTTCTGCTGTTTAATTGTGGTGATAATTAATTGTGCTGTGGCTCGTTTCCTCGTTAATGAATTCCTGGGGCTGGATTGTGCTGAGTGTTGAGATGGGGGTGCAGTGCCCCCCCCCCCCCGGGGTTAATTAGGGGTCCCTGTGGCCCTGCGGAGCCTGATTACGGTGTGCTGGAGACTCACACAGGGGAGCCTCCATTCAGCAACCTTCAGCAGCCCTATTCTTATTAACGGGATTGTGCAGCTCCACTGCTCTCCCCGTCTATACAATCTGCATTGTGATTGTGCTGCTCCCCTGCTCCCCCCGTCTATACAATCTGCAGTGTGATTGTGCAGCTCCCCTGCTCTCCCCATCTATACAATCTGCATTGTGATTGTGCAGCTCCCCTGCTCCCCCCGTCTATACAATCTGCAGTGTGATTGTGCAGCTCCCCTGCTCTCCCCATCTATACAATCTGCATTGTGATTGTGCAGCTCCCCTGCTCTCCCCATCTATACAATCTGCAGTGTGATTGTGCAGCTCCACTGCTCTCCCCGTCTATACAATCTGCAGTGTGACTGTGCAGTTCCACTGCTCTCCCCATCTATACAATCTGCATTGTGATTGTGCAGCTCCACTGCTCTCCCCATCTATACAATCTGCATTGTGACTGTGCAGCTCCACTGCTCTCCCCGTCTATACAATCTGCAGTGTGATTGTGCAGCTCCACTGCTCTCCCCATCTATACAATCTGCATTGTGATTGTGCAGCTCCACTGCTCTCCCCATCTATACAATCTGCAGTGTGATTGTGCAGCTCCCCTGCTCTCCCCGTCTATACAATCTGCATTGTGATTGTGCAGCTCCCCTGCTCTCCCCGTCTATACAATCTGCAGTGTGATTGTGCAGCTCCCCTGCTCTCCCCGTCTATACAATCTGCAGTGTGATTGTGCAGCTCCCCTGCTCTCCCCGTCTATACAATCTGCAGTGTGATTGTGCAGCTCCCCTGCTCTCCCCGTCTATACAATCTGCAGTGTGATTGTGCTGCTCCCCTGCTCTCCCCGTCTATACAATCTGCAGTGTGATTGTGCTGCTCCCCTGCTCTCCCCGTCTATACAATCTGCAGTGTGATTGTGCAGCTCCCCTGCTCTCCCCGTCTATACAATCTGCAGTGTGATTGTGCAGCTCCCCTGCTCTCCCCGTCTATACAATCTGCAGTGTGATTGTGCTGCTCCCCTGCTCTCCCCGTCTATACAATCTGCATTGTGATTGTGCTGCTCCCCTGCTCTCCCCGTCTATACAATCTGCAGTGTGATTGTGCAGCTCCCCTGCTCTCCCCGTCTATACAATCTGCAGTGTGATTGTGCTGCTCCCCTGCTCTCCCCGTCTATACAATCTGCAGTGTGATTGTGCAGCTCCCCTGCTCTCCCCGTCTATACAATCTGCAGTGTGATTGTGCAGCTCCACTGCTCTACCAGACCTCTCTGTGCTATACAATCTGCAGTACCAGACCTCTGTGCTTTACAATGCTTCCCCCGTCTTTACAATCCTCAGTGTGATTTACAATGCTCCCCTATGCTCCAGACCTCCTGTCTTTACAATGCTGCAGTGTGCTTTACCAGACCTCCCCTGCTTTACAATGCTTCCCTGTCTTTACAATCTGCAGTGTGATTGTGCAATGCTCCCCTATGCTTTACCAGACCTCTCTGTGCTTTACAATGCTTCCCTGTGCTTTACCAGACCTCTCTGTGCTTTACAATGCTTCCCTGTGCTTTACCAGACCTCTCTGTGCTTTACAATGCTTCCCTATGCTTTACCAGACCTCTCTGTGCTTTACAATGCTTCCCTATGCTTTACCAGACCTCTCTGTGCTTTACAATGCTTCCCTATGCTTTACCAGACCTCTCTGTGCTTTACAATGCTTCCCTATGCTTTACCAGACCTCTCTGTGCTTTACAATGCTTCCCTATGCTTTACCTCTCTGTGCTTTGCAATGCTTCCCTACTTTACCACACCTCTCTGTGCTTTGCAGTGCTTCCCTATGCTTTACCAGACCTCTCTGTGCTTTACAATGCTTTGTGAGGGTCTGGAATCAACTCCCCAGTAATGTTGTTGAAGCTGACACCCTGGGATTCTTCAAGAAGCTGCTTGATGCTTAGAGGGCACAGTGCAGCTCTGTGTGTTTCGGGGGCACTGACCCGGGACAAGGGGCCGCTATGGATGTTGTATTCTGAGTGTGATTTTGTGTTCAGAGCGCTGCAGGGACCCAGCTTGCCATTCCCGGAGTGTCCAGCAGGTGGCAGTGTGGTACGGGGCAGTACGGCGGACGTGTGGTTCTGATTCACTCGGTTTCTTACCCGGACAAAATGGCATCGGCTCGTAGGAGGTTGTCCCGCGTTTGCGTCTTCCATATGTCCGCATAAAGAGCAGAAGAGCGTGTTTGTGTGTCCGTCCCCGTGTGTGAAGCGGATACAGAGTTTATCACTGAGTGTGTGAGAGGCACCGAGAATGTAGATCAGCAAAGCATGGGCTCTACAAAACTGCTAATGTAATTACCCAGCTCGGTGTGGTAAGACACTGGCATGGTAGGTTATTATTTAGAAATGAACACACACACACACACACACACACACACACACATAGCACTGAGGGGCTTGCAGGTCAGCGTGACGTGTGTTGTTTGTTAAAGTCCAGTATGCAAATCAATATAACATTCTGGAATTGTCTGGCGAGTCACACAGACCGCCTTTGCCGCCCAGCGCCAGCACTGATTGGTCGCAGTTCATGGCTGCCGACTCCCCATTGCACAGATTCTCCTGTCAGTCAGCCGGTGCTTGCCCTGAAGCTCGACCAATGACGTCGCTTTATTGACAGACGCCTCGGAGAAGACCGGGAGCCAATCAGGCAGGGCAAGATGAGAGCCCGGAGCCAATCGCATCGCTCCGAGAGAGCTCCAGGGGGCGGGCTGTGGATTCCAATGCGCGTCGATATGAAAAGGTGTCGGGTTTCTCTTAAAGAGACCGCGGCGGAGAATTAAAAAGAAACGCAAATAACGAGACAACACGTGTCCCGCTATCATAAAGAATAGACACGCCTCCTGCGCAGGACCGCATAGGTGGGGCTTGTTGTGAAAGCTTCGTGGGAAAACTTGCAAACTAGTTGTGTTCTGACTGACTAGTTTTCAAGAATTTTTAATTTTTTTTTGTAAATTTGATGAGCAAAAAACCAAAAAGTAGCCCGGCCGAGCTTCCTGTTGCGAGCCGGTGTGCGCTAAACGAGAATCCAAACAAGAGAGAGGCGAGAAAATGGAGCAGAGCGGGCTCGAGAATAAAAAACGACTCTGACGGAGAACTCGTTTTATCAGAACTGTGTGTGAAGAGTTGCAAAGAAACAAGCATTTCAAAACTGCGATTATTAAAAATATATTAACAGAGTCAACACTGCGGTCTTGTACTAACGGGGAAGCGTTATTAACTCGAGCGCAACTGTAGCATTGTCATTTCAATAATAATAATAATAGCGGCGGGGGCGGCAGGTCGCTGGCTGTGTCCGCAGCGGGATATTAGTTGCAGGGTAGGGATTGTGGAGCGGGCACCCGGGTACCTTCCTAACTGCGCCAGCCTGCAGACTGTCGGCCAGGCGAGCTGCGCGCAGGGCTCCCGGAGCGCTTGCATGCCTCGTTAGACGAGCTGCGGCTGTAGGACTAAAGCAGGCTGCTCCCGGCCCGCGGTGCGCCCTTCCAGCCAGCCTGCCAGCCCGCAGGACACCATGGGACCTGGGATCTGCTCCCGCCGGCAGAAAGGCGTGCTGCAGACGGGCCTGTGCCTGCTCACCCTCGCCAGTCTGTGCGGAGGACTGTACCTCTACAGCGGTCTGCAGGACAGGGTGAAGTCGTTCGAGTCACTGTCTGTGAAATACAAACAGCAGCAGGACGCGCTTTCTGCACAACTGCAAGGTAAGCAGAGACTGAGAGAGCGGGGCTGTGTTATAATGGGACTGGGCTGAGAGAGCAGGGCTGTGTTATAATGGGACTGGGCTGAGAGAGGCAGGGCTGTGTTATAATGGGACTGGGCTGAGAGAGGCAGGGCTGTGTTATAATGGGACTGGGCTGAGAGAGCAGGGCTGTGTTATAATGGGACTGGGCTGAGAGGGCAGGGTTGTGTTATAATGGGACTGGGCTGAGAGGGCAGGGTTGTGTTATAATGGGACTGGGCTGAGAGAGGCAGGGCTGTGTTATAATGGGACTGGGCTGAGAGAGGCAGGGTTGTGTTATAATGGGACTGGGCTGAGAGGGCAGTTGTGTTATAATGGGACTGGGCTGAGAGGGCAGGGTTGTGTTATAATGGGACTGGGCTGCAGAAAGGGACTGGGAGAGGAGTGTTATAATGGGACTGGGCTGAGAGAGCAGGGCTGTGTTATAATGGGACTGGGCTGAGAGAGCGGGGCTGTGTTATAATGGGCAGTGTTATAATCTGGGCTGAGAGAGGCAGGGCTGTGTTATAATGGGACTGGGCTGAGAGGGCAGGGCCTGGGCTGAGAGGGCAGGGCTGTGTTATAATGGGACTGGGCTGAGAGGGCAGGGCTGTGTTATAATGGGACTGGGCTGAGAGAGCGGGGCTGTGTTATAATGGGACTGGGCTGAGAGAGCGCCGCTGTGTTATAATGGGACTGGGCTGAGAGGGCTGTGTTATAATGGGACTGGGCTGAGAGAGGCAGGGCTGTGTTATAATGGGACTGGGCTGAGAGAGCGGGGCTGTGTTATAATGGGACTGGGCTGAGAGAGGCAGGGCTGTGTTATAATGGGACTGGGCTGAGAGAGGCAGGGCTGTGTTATAATGGGACTGGGCTGAGAGAGGCTTGTGTTATAATGGGACTGGGCTGAGAGAGCGGGGCTGTGTTATAATGGGACTGGGCTGAGAGGGCGGGGCTGTGTTATAATGGGACTGGGCTGAGAGAGGCAGGGCTGTGTTATAATGGGACTGGGCTGAGAGAGGCAGGGCTGTGTTATAATGGGACTGGGCTGAGAGAGGCAGGGCTGTGTTATAATGGGACTGGGCTGAGAGAGCGGGGCTGTGTTATAATGGGACTGGGCTGAGAGGGCGGGGCTGTGTTATAATGGGACTGGGCTGAGAGAGCGCCGCTGTGTTATAATGTGGCTCTATGGTTAGAGCAGAGGGACTGGGAGAGGTGTGTGTTCCAGTCGTAGTTAACCCCTTGCTCTCCTTGCTCCTCACAGTTGTGTATGAACACCGATCGAGACTGGAGCGCTCGCTGCAGAAAGAGAGAGGAGAGCACAAGAAGACCAAAGAAGGTGGGGAGCTCTCTATCATCCTCGCTCCTCCTCTCTCCTCCTCGCTCCTCCTCTCTCCCCTCTTCTTTCCTCTGCTTCTTTCACTTGTTTTTTTACTTTTTTACTTGTTTGAGTGTAAAATGATCACAGCAGCCCCTCACTCCAGTACTGTTCTAACATGTCTGTCTGTCTGTCTCTCTCTCTCCCTGTCTGTCTGTCTGTTTCTCTGTCTGTTTCCTTCCCCCAGATTTCCTGGTGTACAAACTAGAAGCACAAGAGGCCTTGAACAAAGAGAAGGTAAGAGGCTGGGAGTCCAGGGTTCAAAACCCACACGAGCCCTGCAGAGCACAGCAAAGTGATGAAGCACCGTGACAGTGAGCTAAAGCACAGGGAAGCATTGTAAAGCACAGAGGTCTGGTAAAGCATAGGGAAGCATTGTAAAGCACAGACAGGTCTGGTAAAGCACAGGGAAGCATTGTAAAGCACAGAGAGGTCTGGTAAAGCACAGGGAAGCATTGTAAAGCACAGAGAGGTCTGGTAAAGCATAGAGAAGCATTGTAAAGCACAGAGAGGTCTGGTAAAGCATAGGGAAGCATTGTAAAGCACAGAGAGGTCTGGTAAAGCATAGGGAAGCATTGTAAAGCACAGAGAGGTCTGGTAAAGCATAGGGAAGCATTGTAAAGCACAGAGAGGTCTGGTATCTCTCTGTGACTCTGACTTGGTGTCTCTGTTTGTACAGCAGGACTCCATGAACCGCTACAGTGCACTCAGCTCACAGCACAGGATAGTCAAGGTAATGCAGTGAACCAGTCCCCTCTATCGCTCTCTCTCCTCTCTCTCCTTCTTCCTTCTGTCCATCCCTCTCAAACTCAAGCATGTGTGAGTCCTGAATCAAACACAGAACAGAACCGCGCTAGTGTATGGACCGCCTCCCTCTCCCCCTCTCAGAACCAGCTGGATGACATCCGGACCCAGCTGCAGGAACTGCACTCCCAGCACAGTGATCTGCGTCTCAGCCAGCGGCGTGTGCAGGAGGAGAGCAGCCAGCGGGAGGCGCTGCAGCGCAAGCAGCACGAGGACGAGGTCAGCGGCCTGCAAGGTCAGCCCCGTGGCCGGGGGAACGGGGGTACAGGGGGGTATAGGGGGGTATAGGCAGCTCATACAGCTCATTGAGACCCTGCTTGGTTTACCCCAGTGCTTCTCAAACCCGGTCCTGGGGACCCCCTGCGGCTGCTGGTTTTCATTCCAACCGAACCCTCAATTACTGAACCAGACCCTTCATTGAACTGATCATGTGCTTAATTAGACCTTTTTAATTGTTTCCAGCTTTAAACAGTTGCATATTTCAAGTTACTTATCAAATGTTACAGCTAACTTCAAATTTGCAAACTGTGTAAGAGCTGGAAACAATTAAAAAGGTCTAATTAAGCACATGATCAGTTCAGTGAAGGGTCTGGTTCAGTAATTGAGGGCTCGGTTGGAATGAAAACCAGCAGCCGCAGGGGGTCCCCAGGACCGGGTTTGAGAAGCCCTGGTTTACACTCTGGCTACAGGGATGGAAACAGTGTCCCCCAGCCGCAGCCCGAATGGTTACTACAGTGTCCCCCAGTCCAGGTTTGGACTGGCAGTGTCCCACACCAAATGTGGTGGCAGGTCCCTACAGTCCAGGTTTTACTGGCAGTGTCCCCCAGTCCAGGGGTTACTGGTCAGGGAAATGACCGTCCAGGGGTTACAGGCAAAATGACCCCAGTGACAGGTTTAGCGGCAGTCGTCCCCAGCCCTGCTTCGAAACGGGTACTTCTCGCTTCAGACACAGATTAATGAATCACAGTGAAACCAGGACTGGATCACACTGCTGTGCAGCGGGAGTCCGATTCCCAGCCCTGCTTCTGAAACGCTGTGCTTCTCTTTTCAGACACGATTCTGAAGCTGAAGGAAGAGAGCAAGCTGCTGAGGAAGGCACACCAGGACGTCCACTCCCAGCTGCTCAGCGCTCAGGTACGGGCTGCCAGGCAGGAAAGCAGCAGGCTGTGCAGGCCGAGCACAGAGAGACCGGGTTCGAAGTTAATTGTGTGTGTCGGTGTAGCCACGGTGTCTACCTCACTGTTATAAGAGACATGCTCTCTCTCTCTCTCTCCCTCGCTCTCTTTCTCTGTTCGGGTTCTCTCTGCTCAGACTGTGCTGAATGATTTCTGTTCTGGAATAACGGGTCCTTGCAGTGAGTTGGTTGTGGTGCCCTTTCACCTGCCTGTCTGTTTCTTGCAGGCACAAGTGCAGGAGTTCCGGCAGATCAAGGAGGCCCTGCATAGGATCCCCAGCTTCAACTCCCCGCAGGCACTGGCAGGGCAGCTAAAGGGTCCTCGGGACAGCCAGCCGCAGCCCCCCAATCAGAAGGTGTGTGTGTGCGTGTATCTGTGTCGGTGTGTGTATCTGTGTCAGTGTGTGTGTGTGTGTCAGTCACATTCTGTTGTGTTCCAGTACTGTATAATTGTACCAGCAGTGTGTCGTGTTTATTGAGGTTTCCTAGGTCAGCCTGTGTGCCAGTCTCCCAGTGTGAGCGACCCCTGACCCTGACCCCGACCCCGTGCTCTGTCTCTGCAGAGTTCTACACTGTCCCGTCCGCTACCCCAAATCCAGAATCCGGGAGGGACCAGGAACGAGGACACGCCCACTGTGAAGGCCAGTCCTCTCACTGGCCAGGGGGAGGAGCAGGGGCGGGAGCAGAACTCTGTGAGCCGGTTCCCACGCTCCGTCCACAGCCTCCCGGATCAGAAGGTACCGGACTCTCTGCCTGCTCCAGTGAGACCCGGCTCAGTTCAGCCCTGAAGCGGCACTCTTCTATTTCTGTGTCTGTGTTGCAGGTTACAGTCCCAGCCAGCCAGGCAGAAACAAAGACACCGGCAGCGCAAGCTGATAGGCTGACTGGTGACCAGGCAGCCAGTAGGAAGAGCACCTTTGCAGTTTCCATGGAGAAGGCGGGGATTGAGACGGGGGATGAGCGAGCTGCAGTGGAGAGGTATTACAATACAATACAGTTCAATGCAGCGCAGTTCAATGCAGCGCAGTACAGTGCAGCACAATACAGTGCAGTGCAGTACAGCGCAGTTCAATACAGACTCTCTCGCTGCAGGTTCCACTCACGTTGACAGCCTGCAATACACAGGCCTCTCCACTAGGTGGTGTTCAGTGACTAACCTGATTTCTGCTCTCTGTCTCCCTATTGGTCCAGCTGGGAGAGCATCATCAGGAAAGTGAATTCTAACAGGTGGCAGGACAGGGGCTTCCTGGGCTCCAGTCGGAAGGCAGGGTCAGAACACCTACAGGGGGCGGGGCTGCCGGAGGCCAATCACAGTGAGGATGTGAAAGAGGGGCCGGACCAGGAGGAGGAGCTTGAGACGGGTGAGCTTGGAGAGAAATCCTATTGATTATAGATCAGCCAGTCAGAGGTATGGCATAGTCCACATTCCAGTTAGTGGAGGGTTGGGTTAGTTTAGGGAGGGTTGGAGTTGGGGTTGGGTTAGTTAGTGGAGGGTTGGGTTAGTTAATGGAGGGTTGGGTTAGTGAGGGTTGGGTTAGTTAGTGGAGGGCATCTCATTATAACAGAATTCATTTGAATGAATGACAGACCGCCCCCTGCTGGCTGCTTTCTCTCCCTGCAGATGCAGAGCAGGATGGCAGAGAGGAGGAGCGGGGCCTTGTAGCCCAGGAGCCAATGGTGAGCAGAGGGGAGGAGACTGTGTGAGGGGTGTGGTCAGTGGAGGAGGGGCCTCACAGCTCAATAATGAAGATGGTTGGGAGGGGTGGTCTGTGTGGTGTCTCTGGTCTATATGGTCTCTCTGGTCTGTGTGGTCTCTATTCTGTGTGGTGTCTCTGGTCTGTGTGGTCTCTGATCTGTATGGTCTCTGGTCTCTCTGGTCTGTGTGGTCTCTGATCTGTATGGTCTGTGTGGTCTCTGATCTGTATGGTCTGTGTGGTCTCTGATCTGTATGGTCTGTGTGGTGTCTCTGGTCTGTGTGGTCTCTGATCTGTATGGTCTCTGGTCTCTCTATTCTGTGTGGTGTCTCTGGTCTGTGTGGTCTCTGATCTGTATGGTCTCTGGTCTCTCTGGTCTGTGTGGAACTAGCAGTGCTTTGGGGCTCTGACTGAGTGGGCTTGTTTTTGGGGATGCCCTTACAGATGCCTGATGTGGAGGCAGACCCAGCTCAGGACCCCAACAACCAGGGTGAGGACGAGTTCGAGGAGGCGGAGATAGAACACCCAGCATTTGAGGAGGAGGGGCTTGCTAAGGGAGGCCCCGCCCACAACAAGGTCAGAGAGCCAGGGCTGTTCATCAAAGAGGAGCTGAGACAGGTGAGGGGGAGGAGACTGGGGGAGGGGAGGAGTCAGGTGTATCTGTTATATTCTGTGCTAATCTGTCTCTCATAGAATCGCAGCCTGGATGATCCTCCTGTTGCCCCCGACGATGGACAGCAAGCTGCAGAGGAGTACGAGGAGGACCAGGAGAATGAGAATGTAATCAATCTATCAGTCAATCAATCAGTCAGTCAGTGTAATGTTTGTCCTCGGGAGAACAGTCTGTCTGTCCTCACAGCCATTGAGTCACACGTCTGTCTGTCTGTCTGTGTCTCGCAGGACGACGTTGGGGGGGAGGTGGATGAGAACGAGGATCTGGATCTCATGCAGGACGAGGGGAATGGAGAGAACGTGGCGGGAGGGAGTAGAGAGAAGGAGCAGTACTGATGAGAGAGAGAGACCCTCACGCTGTAGCACTCCCACCAGCAACACTGCAGCTCTCCCAGTCCCTCTGCTCTAACCACTAGATCGCACTACCTTCACTCTGTCTTCTGATTCAGTGTATCTATAGATCTCTGGACTGCTCTCTGATTCAGTGGCTCTCTATAGAGCTCTGGACTGGTCTCTGATTCAGTGGCTCTGTAGATCTGTGGACTGGTCTCTGATTCAGTGGCTCTCTGTGGATTGGTCTCTGATTCAGTGGCTCTCTATAGATCTCTGGACTGGGCTCTGATTCAGGTAACTGTGCGCTGAGTTCTGCTCACCCTGACACTTCTATCCACCTTGCGTGAAAAATTCATGAAAATAATAAATCTGCCCTTGATGTGCCTTTGAGAAGCAAAGAGAGATACAGAGCCCCTCCCTCCCTGAAACGATTCATTAACCCATGACGTGCCAGTTTCCTCTTCGAGAAGCAGAGGGGGAGAGTATTTGTCAGTGAATGGGTGAACACAAGTCAGAGCAGAGCCACATTGTATTCATAGAAACTTCTGAGTAACTGCAGAATGGAAGCTGTACGAATCAGGCTCTGTCTGTCTCTCTCTCCTGCTCTGTCTCTCCTCTCTCTGCCTGTCTCTCTTCTCTGTCTCTCCTCTCTGCCTGTCTTGCTCCCTCTCTCTGTCTCCTCTCTCTCTCTCTCTCTGCAGCGTTGAGAGGGTTATGAACGGCAGTGCTCAGTGCTGCCCCCCGCAGGAGAGTCGCGGTATCTCCACACTGTGTATGCAATGTGTATGTATGAATGTATCTGAAATGAAATCATGTTTAAAATAAATAAAATAAAATGTTTTTTTTTTACACTTTAAATAAAAGACTTTTGTAATGAATGGTGATCTGCCTCCCAGTCATTGTAAAACTCCTTTACTGACAGAAGGGCATTCGTTTTTAATTATCGATCTATCTCTCAAAGTTCGGCTTGTTTCGAAGCCGCGGTCCTGTCTCCCCTGGGCGCAGTGGGTGTTTGTTGTGCTTGCCTGTGCAGTCGCAGTCTTTGCGGGGTCGAGGACACGCATCGCGCTGCTGTGAGGGAGGAGGGAGGGGAGAGGGGACCGGCGACCGAGTGCTGAGCAAGTCACATAATTGACTTTAAAAAAACACTGAACACATGCAGACACAGCGCATGTGCGGACTGCCGGCGTTGCTGGACTGGGCATGTTTAAAACAACGAGGGACGGAGAGGGGGGCCGCGCTAGTGACAGAGCAGACATTTATTGTCGCTGTGTTGCTGGATGCAGCGGCGCGCCTCGGCGTGTTTGTTTTCATTGTCGCTGCTCTGTTAATTGTATTTGTTCGCGTTGCCTGCGCTGATCTGTCTCGCTTTGTGTTAATGTCGTGAAGGAGGAGAGCAGAGGGCTGCCGTGTTCGCCGTGCCTGCGCTGCCTCTCTGTCAGCCCGCTGTGTGACTCTGTCTCGCACGCCTTGCTCTGGGTTTATATGCCGCTGTGTCGGAGCCGCCGTGGCGCTACCGGGATGCCCGTACTGCCCGCAGGACTGATCAACTGGATGATTCTCCTCACCCTGTGCTGGGAATGGAGACCAGTAACAGCGGCGGGAGCGCAGCCGGGAACACTGCCGCCCTCCCTGTCTTTAGCAATTGCACCCTGGACCGAGACTGCTAAGGACTTGACTACCGAGAGGAACACGGCGGATCGCCCCTCGGAGCCAGCCTCCCCCTCACCTTCACCGGCCGCTGACCGGGGAAGGAGAGCCGAACCAGCGGACCAAGGGCGCTGGCGAGGGACTGGGCTGGGGAGCCGAGTTCGGCGAGGGCGGATAGAGAGCAGAAGCGGGACCAAGCGCGACCTTCACTCACCGCCGGTACCAATTCAGCACCACGACTCGGGGACAGCGACCTGTGCTTACGAAGTGATCCGCGCAGGGGGCGGGGCGTGGGGGGAGGACGGCGGCTCATCCTCGACCTCAGCGGGCAACAGGGTCTGCTTCAGATACCCCGAGACCGGCTTTGCGTGCCGGCAGAGGGACTGCACGGCGCACAAGTCCTCTGGCAGGACGCAGCTGGTCGCCAACGTGTTAAAAAACAGCAGCGTCTACCTGCAGTGGAGGAGCCCGTCTTCTCACCCTCTCCCTTCTCCTCCTGCACCGTCTGACCTGCAGCGGAACAGCGCGGCCGCGGCGCTGCAGCTCCGGGGCTTCGACATGAAGTGCTCGTGGAAAGGCACGTACACGCAGTTCCAGTGTGACGGCGTGCGCCTCGGAGCGAGCTGCAGGGACTACCTGCTGACGGATTTGCACGACAATGTGCGCTACAGAATCTGCTTGCGCGCACTCTACTCCCGCGGCGCCGGCGGTGGCAATGGCACAGCTAATGCCAGGCGCGCCAGGAGAAGCCACGGCACCGCCAGCGAGCCTCCGGGGCCCGGGGACTGCCTCGAGTTCACCGTGGATCCGGCTGGCATGCAGGACATTGTGATCGCGATGACCGCGGTGGGGGGGTCGATCTGTGTCATGCTGGTTATTATCTGTTTGCTGGTCGCCTATATCACAGAGAACCTCATGCAGCCTGCCCTGATCAGGAGCTCTGTGAGAAGAAGTCGATACCACAAGTATAACACACCCGCTTAACAAGCACCGCGCAGGACAGCAGTCATTGTAGTTCACCAGGGCAGGCAGGCAGGCAGGGAGACCGGATTTCACAATGGCAGTCGCGGTTCATGGTGTAGTTCACTGTTCTAGTCTAATCTCAGGCTGAGGCTCTGTAGTTGGGTGTAGTTGTGGGAGCCGCAGGTAATGCCATGTTATTTATTTATATGTATGCAGTAGCTATATGAAATTCACATTACAAAAGCAGCGTATCTCTTGTTAAACAGCACGTGTGTGTCCCCAAGGCTTCCTGCAGTCTGCTTTAGCAGTGTAGTGAAGACTCGTGAGGTAAGCGTGGAGCGGGGAGGATTAAAGACTCCTTTACGAGGGACGCGACCCGCTCCTGGTTTAAAATCTTAACTGAGATGAACGGGTTGAGAGAAACACGGTGAAATGTGCTAAAGCATGAATGACGTCAGCACCCGAGCCCAGTGCGTTGGAATGCATCCTGAACAGCAAACGCGTCGCTCCTGGAGCGAGTTCTCCAAAGCACGTCACTCGTCGGTGTTAGCGAATCGCAGAGCGGCTGGGCCGCGCTCTCTGCACAGATCTGCTCTTGCATCAATATTAACACAGTGGCGGCTCTGTCTCCCTCCGGGTGTCGTGTCGGTCCGTTCCTCTGAAGCAAGCAGAGCTAGCTCTGTGTGTGTTTCTGGGTCACATCCAAGACTCCGACCCAAGCAGAGCATTTTCATTATGGTGCCGCCCCTTTATAAACGTTTCTGTCCAGTGAAAACACAACAAAGCGTAATAAAGCACAAATACAGCGCCGGGAAGCATAGGGAAGCATTGTGAAGCACAGAGAGGTCTAATAAAGCATAGGGAACCATTGTAAAGCACAGAGAGGTCTGGTAAAGCATAGGGAAGCATTGTAAAGCACAGAGAGGTCTGGTAAAGCATAGGGAAGCATTGTAAAGCACAGAGAGGTCTGGTAAAGCATAGGGAAGCATTGTAAAGCACAGAGAGGTCTGGTAAAGCACAGAGAAGCATGGTAAAGCACAGAGAGGTCTGGTAAAGCATAGGGAAGCATTGTAAAGCACAGAGAGGTCTGGTAAAGCATAGGGAAGCATTGTAAAGCACAGAGAGGTCTGGTAAAGCACAGGGAAGCATTGTAAAGCACAGAGAGTTCTGGTAAAGCACAGGGAAGCATTGTAAAGCACAGAGAGGTCTGGTAAAGCATAGGGAAGCATTGTAAAGCACAGAGAGGTCTGGTAAAGCACAGGGAAGCATTGTAAAGCACAGAGAGGTCTGGTAAAGCATAGGGAAGCATTGTAAAGCACAGAGAGGTCTGGTAAAGCACAGAGAAGCATTGTAAAGCACAGAGAGGTCTGGTAAAGCATAGGGAAGCATTGTAAAGCACAGAGAGGTCTGGTAAAGCACAGGGAAGCATTGTAAAGCACAGAGAGGTCTGGTAAAGCATAGGGAAGCATTGTAAAGCACAGAGAGGTCTGGTAAAGCACAGGGAAGCATTGTAAAGCACAGAGAGGTCTGGTAAAGCATAGGGAAGCATTGTGAAGCACAGAGAGGTCTGGTAAAGCATAGGGAAGCATTGTAAAGCACAGAGAGGTCTGGTAAAGCACAGGGAAGCATTGTAAAGCACAGAGAGGTCTGGTAAAGCATAGGGAAGCATTGTAAAGCACAGAGAGGTCTGGTAAAGCATAGGGAAGCATTGTAAAGCACAGAGAGGTCTGGTAAAGCATAGGGAAGCATTGTGAAGCACAGAGAGGTCTGGTAAAGCACAGAGAGGTCTGGTAAAGCATAGGGAAGCATTGTAAAGCACAGAGAGGTCTGGTAAAGCACAGGGAAGCATTGTAAAGCACAGAGAGGTCTGGTAAAGCATAGGGAAGCATTATAAAGCACAGAGAGGTCTGGTAAAGCACAGGGAAGCATTGTAAAGCACAGAGAGGTCTGGTAAAGCATAGGGAAGCATTGTAAAGCACAGAGAGGTCTGGTAAAGCATAGGGAAGCATTGTAAAGCACAGAGAGTTCTGGTAAAGCACAGGGAAGCATTGTAAAGCACAGAGAGGTCTGGTAAAGCACAGGGAAGCATTGTAAAGCACAGAGAGGTCTGGTAAAGCATAGAGAAGCATTGTAAAGCACAGAGAGGTCTGGTAAAGCATAGGGAAGCATTGTAAAGCACAGAGAGGTCTGGTAAAGCATAGGGAAGCATTGTAAAGCACAGAGAGGTCTGGTAAAGCATAGGGAAGCATTGTAAAGCACAGAGAGGTCTGGTAAAGCATAGGGAAGCATTGTAAAGCACAGAGAGGTCTGGTAAAGCATAGGGAAGCATTGTAAAGCACAGAGAGGTCTGGTAAAGCATAGGGAAGCATTGTAAAGCACAGAGAGGTCTGGTAAAGCACAGGGAAGCATTGTAAAGCACAGAGAGGTCTGGTAAAGCATATGGAAGCAT
>NW_024471560.1:25266-50266 GCF_017654505.1 Polyodon spathula | reverse complement strand
TGTAAAGCACAGAGAGGTCTGGTAAAGCACAGGGAAGCATTGTAAAGCACAGAGAGGTCTGGTAAAGCACAGGGAAGCATTGTAAAGCACAGAGAGGTCTGGTAAAGCATAGGGAAGCATTGTAAAGCACAGAGAGGTCTGGTAAAGCATAGGGAAGCATTGTAAAGCACAGAGAGGTCTGGTAAAGCACAGGGAAGCATTGTAAAGCACAGAGAGGTCTGGTAAAGCATAGGGAAGCATTGTAAAGCACAGAGAGGTCTGGTAAAGCATAGGGAAGCATTGTAAAGCACAGAGAGGTCTGGTAAAGCATAGGGAAGCATTGTAAAGCACAGAGAGGACAGGTAAAGCACACTGTAAACTGTTGTAAGCGGTGATCCTGATAGTTGGTGTTCTTGTTGAGATTACATGTAGTGCTAGTGTCAGATAGCAGCTCTTATACACACACACACACACACACACACACACACACACACACACACACTCCCACACACACACTCAGAAGAGCCAACCTCCCCAAACTGTACCATTTCCATGTTGTGAAGACTGCATTAAAACAGACATTTTAAATCTGTTTTAGATACAACAGCAATGCCTAGAGGAATCTATTTGAAGTATATCCTCATGTTAAGATGCATACCTCTATAGTAAGCTGCCACTCATATAGTAATTGAGTCCCCTGGGTTTCTGTGTTCAGCTGCGCAGGCGTGTCTGCAGCTCTGTGCAGGACAGCCCTTGTGAGATTTACAATAGTTCTGTTGATGTATCTCTTATTAATAACTTCCAATACAATAAAATATATTGATTAAATAAAGACCTGATTGATCTGGAGTATTCCTGAATGCTGCAGTCTCACTTACCTGTCCGGTTTGTTACATCCTGACACAGAATAAAGAGATCAATACATAATGACAAAAACCTATCAGAATAAAAAGATCAATACATAATGACAAAAACCTATCAGAATAAACAGATCAATACATCCAGATCTATAGATACCTCCCCCCCCCCAGCCCTGTGTGGCTGCTGCAGTTTACAGAGCAGGATACAGCTGGAGGGGGCAGGCCAGGGACAGGAAATGACCTGCAGGGGATTCAACACAGCCAACGACATCCCATAATTACTGGAGAGGAAGATGCCACTTACCCTGTCAGTGACTGAGCTCTCCACTGCCTGATCCACAGGCTCCCAGTCTCTCCCCTCTCCCCTCTAAGTTCCTGCATCCCTCACTCAGTCTGCCTGTTTGCACTCTGATCCGCAGGCTCCCAGTCTCTCCCCTCTCCCCTCTAAGCTCCTGCACCCTTCACTCAGTCTGTCAGTCTGCACTCTGATCCGCAGGCTCCCAGTCTCTCCCCTCTCCCCTCTAAGCTCCTGCACCCTTCACTCAGTCTGTCAGTCTGCACTCTGATCCGCAGGCTCCCAGTCTCTCCTCTCTCCCCTCTCCCCTCTAAGCTCCTGTATCCTCACTCAGTCTGTCAGTCTGCACTCTGATCCGCAGGCTCCCAGTCTCTCCCCTCTCCCCTCTAAGCTCCTGTATCCTCACTCAGTCTGCCTGTTTGCACTCTGATCCGCAGGCTCCCAGTCTCTCCCCTCTCCCCTCTAAGCTCCTGTATCCTCACTCAGTCTGTCAGTCTGCACTCTGATCCGCAGGCTCCCAGTCTCTCCCCTCTCCCCTCTAAGCTCCTGTATCCTCACTCAGTCTGTCAGTCTGCACTCTGATCCGCAGGCTCCCAGTCTCGGGGTTAACCAGCGGGGCTGGCGGACTGGATTGTCCAGTCCAGTCCACTGTGAACCTGCGTCATGCCTCTGTTTCGGTTTCTTACCAGGTACAATGTCGCCACCCACTGTGCAGTTAAAAAAACAGCAACAACAAAAATAAAACACTATCTCGGAAAATGATGTTTTTGTATGTTTTCTATTTAAATACGTGTAGTGACACGCAGGTATCCACTAGAGGGCAATCCTCATAAAAAGGCTATGCACTGAACTCCTCTTCACTGGCCCGCTGTGAGCCAGGGCTGTTTGTTTTTGCATTGCGTGCGACGCGCTGTTTCTGTGTCGAGAAAGATCGGTTCTTCCGCCCAGCTTCAACGCAGGACCCGCATCACGTGAGAAGGGAGAAGTGGGCGGGCGAAGGGGCCGAGATTCGCGCTGCGATTGGTCACTCCTGGGAGCCAAGCCGCGCCTCCCGGCCGCGGAGGTGACGTCGCTCCAGTCTCGGGCCGGTTTCGGTGAAACTCGGTGTTTTTCATGCGGCTGTTTGTTTGATTTTCTTTCTAAATCGTCAGTGAGGTTAAGCTAGAGAGCGGGACCCGTCCTCACCATGCCGTCTCATCCGCTGCGAGTGGCGGTGGTGTGCTCGAGCAATCAGAACCGGAGCATGGAAGCGCACGGCATCCTCAGGTACCGACACCGCAACCCCGGCACAGCCGTACGAGAGCGCCGAGGCCAGACACCGCAACCCCGGCACAGCCGTACGAGAGCGCCGAGGCCAGACACCGCAACCCCGGCACAGCCGTACGAGAGCGCCGAGGCCAGACACCGCAACCCCGGCACAGCCGTACGAGAGCGCCGAGGCCAGACACCGCAACCCCGGCACAGCCGTACGAGAGCGCCGAGGCCAGACACCGCAACCCCGGCACAGCCGTACGAGAGCGCCGAGGCCAGACACCGCAACCCCGGCACAGCCGTACGAGAGCGCCGAGGCCAGACACCGCAACCCCGGCACAGCCGTACGAGAGCGCCGAGGCCAGACACCGCAACCCCGGCACAGCCGTACGAGAGCGCCGAGGCCAGACACCGCAACCCCGGCACAGCCGTACGAGAGCGCCGAGGCCAGACACCGCAACCCCGGCACAGCCGTACGAGAGCGCCGAGGCCAGACACCGCAACCCCGGCACAGCCGTACGAGAGCGCCGAGGCCAGACACCGCAACCCCGGCACAGCCGTACGAGAGCGCCGAGGCCAGACACCGCAACCCCGGCACAGCCGTACGAGAGCGCCGAGGCCAGACACCGCAACCCCGGCACAGCCGTACGAGAGCGCCGAGGCCAGACACCGCAACCCCGGCACAGCCGTACGAGAGCGCCGAGGCCAGACTCCGCAAATCCGCAGGGCCGGCTCAGCCGGTCGTGTTTGGTGTGTTTTAATCTCGCAGAGCCGCTCTCGGGCCGGTCGTGTTTGGTGTGTTTTAATCTCGCAGAGCCGGGCTCGGGCCGGTCGTGTTTGGTGTGTTTTAATCTCGCAGAGCCGCTCTCGGGCCGGTCGTGTTTGGTGTGTTTTAATCTCGCAGAGCCGCCCTCGGGCCGGTCGTGTTTGGTGTGTTTTAATCTCGCAGAGCCGCAACCGGGCCGGTCGTGTTTGGTGTGTTTTAATCTCGAGAGCCGCCTCGGGCCGGTCGTGTTTGGTGTGTTTTAATCTCGCAGAGCCGCGCTCGGGCCGGTCGTGTCTGGTGTGTTTTAATCTCGCAGAGCCGCTCTCGGGCCGGTCGTGTTTGGTGTGTTTTAATCTCGCAGAGCCGGGCTCGGGCCGGTCGTGTTTGGTGTGTTTTAATCTCGCAGAGCCGCGCTCGGGCCGGTCGTGTTTGGTGTGTTTTAATCTCGCAGAGCCGCGCTCGGGCCGGTCGTGTTTGGTGTGTTTTAATCTCGCAGAGCCGCTCTCGGGCCGGTCGTGTTTGGTGTGTTTTAATCTCGCAGAGCCGCTCTCGGGCCGGTCGTGTTTGGTGTGTTTTAATCTCGCAGAGCCGGGCTCGGGCCGGTCGTGTTTGGTGTGTTTTAATCTCGCAGAGCCGCTCTCGGGCCGGTCGTGTTTGGTGTGTTTTAATCTCGCAGAGCCGCTCTCGGGCCGGTCGTGTTTGGTGTGTTTTAATCTCGCAGAGCCGCCCTCGGGCCGGTCGTGTTTGGTGTGTTTTAATCTCGCAGAGCCGCCCTCGGGCCGGTCGTGTTTGGTGTGTTTTAATCTCGCAGAGCCGCCCTCGGGCCGGTCGTGTTTGGTGTGTTTTAATCTCGCAGAGCCGCCCTCGGGCCGGTCGTGTTTGGTGTGTTTTAATCTCGCAGAGCCGCGCTCGGGCCGGTCGTGTTTGGTGTGTTTTAATCTCGCAGAGCCGGGCTCGGGCCGGTCGTGTTTGGTGTGTTTTAATCTCGCAGAGCCGGTCTCGGGCCGGTCTCGGGCCGGTCGTGTTTGGTGTGTTTTAATCTCGCAGAGCCGCTCTCGGGCCGGTCGTGTTTGGTGTGTTTTAATCTCGCAGAGCCGCTCTCGGGCCGGTCGTGTTTGGTGTGTTTTAATCTCGCAGAGCCGGGCTCGGGCCGGTCGTGTTTGGTGTGTTTTAATCTCGCAGAGCCGGTCTCGGGCCGGTCGTGTTTGGTGTGTTTTAATCTCGCAGAGCCGGTCTCGGGCCGGTCGTGTTTGGTGTGTTTTAATCTCGCAGAGCCGGTCTCGGGCCGGTCGTGTTTGGTGTGTTTTAATCTCGCAGAGCCGCTCTCGGGCCGGTCGTGTTTGGTGTGTTTTAATCTCGCAGAGCCGCTCTCGGGCCGGTCGTGTTTGGTGTGTTTTAATCTCGCAGAGCCGGTCTCGGGCCGGTCGTGTTTGGTGTGTTTTAATCTCGCAGAGCCGGGCTCGGGCCGGTCGTGTTTGGTGTGTTTTAATCTCGCAGAGCCGGTCTCGGGCCGGTCGTGTTTGGTGTGTTTTAATCTCGCAGAGCCGGGCTCGGGCCGGTCGTGTTTGGTGTGTTTTAATCTCGCAGAGCCGCTCTCGGGCCGGTCGTGTTTGGTGTGTTTTAATCTCGCAGAGCCGGGCTCGGGCCGGTCGTGTTTGGTGTGTTTTAATCTCGCAGAGCCGGGCTCGGGCCGGTCGTGTTTGGTGTGTTTTAATCTCGCAGAGCCGCGCTCGGGCCGGTCGTGTTTGGTGTGTTTTAATCTCGCAGAGCCGGTCTCGGGCCGGTCGTGTTTGGTGTGTTTTAATCTCGCAGAGCCGGGCTCGGGCCGGTCGTGTTTGGTGTGTTTTAATCTCGCAGAGCCGGGCTCGGGCCGGTCGTGTTTGGTGTGTTTTAATCTCGCAGAGCCGCGCTCGGGCCGGTCGTGTTTGGTGTGTTTTAATCTCGCAGAGCCGCGCTCGGGCCGGTCGTGTTTGGTGTGTTTTAATCTCGCAGAGCCGGGCTCGGGCCGGTCGTGTTTGGTGTGTTTTAATCTCGCAGAGCCGGGCTCGGGCCGGTCGTGTTTGGTGTGTTTTAATCTCGCAGAGCCGGTCTCGGGCCGGTCGTGTTTGGTGTGTTTTAATCTCGCAGAGCCGGGCTCGGGCCGGTCGTGTTTGGTGTGTTTTAATCTCGCAGAGCCGGGCTCGGGCCGGTCGTGTTTGGTGTGTTTTAATCTCGCAGAGCCGGGCTCGGGCTGGTTCGTGCTCCGTGTTTGTTTGCGGGACCATGCTGTTTCCATCGTGTTGCAGACGGCTCTCTTAGTTGGACTCGGCTGTGCTGTAATTACAGGACCGGCGTTCAGCCACTGCCCAGTCCTGGTTTTTGTTCAAACCGTGCATTGAATTGATTAATTGGACCAATTAAGCTTGTAAGGGCTTGATTGGTCTAATTAACTAATTTAGGGCACAGCTGCAACAAAAACCAGCAGGGACAGTGACCCCCCAGGACCAGATTGGCCCCCTCTGATCTAGACAGTGGGGAAGCTATAAAAAGGCCAACAAGATGCGGGGGATGTATAGTGAAGCGTGTTGAATTGAAATCAGGGGAAGTTTCCAATGCGTTAGTAAGACCTCCTCTAGAATACTGTGTTCAGTTCTGCTCACCTCGCTACAAAAATGTCCTTTAATGTTGTTGAAGCCGACACCCTGGGATCAGTAAGATGAGCCGAGTGGCCTCCTCTCGTTTGTAAACTTTGTTCTTAATCCTTAAAGGTACAATCCTGTGCATTGTGCCACCTGCTGGTCGAGTTTGTATTGCAATTGCTGTAAATTTTGTTTTCTTTGGGGATCATTCTCTTAGCCAGGGATGCAAATAAGATTCCCATTTCATAGCAGAGTCACTCATTGCTGGTGTCTATATCTGCTTGAGTAGCCATCGTGTGTCTTTATTAAAACCAGGAATGGATCAAACTGCTATGCGCTGGGAGTCTTTATTTCCATTTCCGACATGCTGTGAGGTTCACTATGTCCATGCGGATGCACGCAGTTAGAGGCTAGCGCTGCCCTGGTTTGTAACCCGGTTTGTTTTGTGTCCTCTGCAGTAAGAGAGGATTCAATGTGCGTTCGTTTGGAACTGGCTCCCACGTGAAGCTGCCCGGACCGGCCCCAGACAAGCCCAACGTCTACGATTTCAAAACCACTTACGAGCAGATGTACAGCGACCTCGTCAAGAAAGACAAAGAACTGTATCCCAGCCAGCCAGCCAGCAGTGTTCACTGAAGGAGAGGCCCGGCTATCTCTCTCTGCCTCTCCCTTTGCAGCAGTGTTCCCTGGAGGAGAGGCCAGGCTAGCTCTCTCTGCCTCTCCCTTTGCAGCAGTGTTATGAGCTCTGTCTCCTGAGCCCCCCCATTGTGTACATCTTTCCTCGGTCTGACTCATGAGCCCCCCCCTCATTGTGAAGCTTGTTCTCGTTCTCTCTCTCTCTCTCTCTCTCACCTGGTCAGGTTTAACAGCCTGGCAGTAAATTCACAGTTTAAGAAGGTTGTTTATTTTTAGCACTCGCTTCACCTTGTCCTTTTTAAACTGGCACTTTGAAGATGAATTGAGCTGCTCAATGAGGCTGCTCTGCTCCCCGTTTCACTATCGTCTGTGATAGTCGTGAACGTCTTCACAACGCGCAGCCTCTTCTCAGTCGTGCTTTGGCTGGCCTCTCTGATAGGAGCAGGGCTGCAGTGCAATGAAGGAGTGGTCAGTGTAGTGCTGTCTGCCAGTGTGCATCACTTGGTGTGGAGAAGCTCCTGATTGCAGAGAGAGTGAGGTGGTTGTGTGCTGGGGAGGGCGCTGTTTCAGTGTGGTTTTCTGTACTTGCTCAGTTTGTGTTTCCGACGCTGTGGTGGTGTTCCTTGACCCGGCTCGCTCCAGATACACCCAGAACGGGATCCTTCACATGCTGGACCGCAACAAGCGCATCAAGCCCCGGCCTGAGCGCTTCCAGAATTGCAAGGACCAGTTCGATCTGGTGGTGACCTGCGAGGAGAGGGTGTACGACCAGGTGCTGGAGGGTAAGAGGCTGGGGGAGGCTGGGTCTACACCCAGGGGCTGGAGGGTAAGAGGCTGGGGGAGGCTGGGTCTACACCCAGGGGCTGGAGGGTAAGAGACTGGGGGAGGCTGGGTCTACACCCAGGGACTGGAGGGTAAGAGGCTGGGTTTACACCCAGGGGCTGGAGGGTAAGAGGCTGGGTTTACACCCAGGGGCTGGAGGCTGGGGCAGGGGTATGGCACAAAGTGTTTTTTTTTTTTTCCCTCCGAGTTAGTTTTCTCTACAAACGGTAGCTGGGAGCTTTGTGCTGTGCCTCCTCCCTGACTGTGTGTGACTCTGTTCCTCTCACTCGCTCTCTCAGACCTGAACTCGCGGGAGCAGGAGAGCTTCCAGCCGGTGCACGTGATAAATGTGGACATCCAGGACAACCACGAGGAGGCCACGCTGGGAGCCTTCCTCATCTGTGAAATGTGCCAGTGTGTGAGTACAGCGGTCTGCAGGAATCCGCTGCCCAGTCAATACAGTACAATAGACTGCCCCAGCTATACACACACACTGCCCGGTCAGTACAGTACAATAGAGACTGCCCCAGCTACACACACACTGCCCAGTCAATACAGTACAATAGACTGCCACAGCTATACACACACACACTACCCAGTCAATACAGTACAATAGACTGCCACAGCTATACACACACACACTACCCAGTCAATACAGTACAATAGACTGTCCCAGCTATACACACGCTGCCCAGTCAATACAGTACAATAGAGACTGCCCCAGCTACACACACACTGCCCAGTCAATACAGTACAATGAGGTTATAACAT
Organism: Polyodon spathula; assembly: GCF_017654505.1. Taxonomy (NCBI): domain Eukaryota; kingdom Metazoa; phylum Chordata; class Actinopteri; order Acipenseriformes; family Polyodontidae; genus Polyodon; species Polyodon spathula. The sequence goes on along the minus strand of NW_024471560.1, from coordinate 42,268 downwards.
TGTGACAATACCCCATCAATCACACAGAGCAAGAGAGATTGCTAAACCTGTCCCTGTCTCTCTCTGTGTCTGTCCCTGTCTCTCTCTCAGATCCAGCACACGGAGGACATGGAGAATGAGATGGACGAGCTCCTGCAGGAGTTTGAGGAGAAGAGCAGCCGCCCCTTCCTGCACACTGTCTGCTTCTACTGACCCCTCCCTCCCCGAACCAGCCTTAAGCCCCTCGCCCACCCCCTGCTACTGACATCACCCACCCCCCAGCACTCCTGATTGCAGAGCAGTGTGAGCCGTTACAGGTTTTACAGCAGACCTGCTAACAGAGCCTGTTTGAAGCAGGGCTGGGCAGCTCCAGTCCGGACCATTTTTCCAGCCTTGACTTTAACTGAGTCTCCACCTGTCCTCTGTAGACACTGTAGGCTTCTTTACCAGGAAAACCAGGGGCAGTATCCAGTCTAGGGACTGCAGTTGCCTTGTTCTCTGCTGCAGTAATTATTATTATTATTATTATTATTTGGATGTAAACGTCTGCTAAATGATTAAAGCAGCTCGGAGACTCGCGGGTGGGCTGTGCATCACAGCTGCTGCTGCTGCAGAGTCACTTCCAATAGGAGCTTGTTTGGCACAAGGAGGTGAAGTGACTTGCTCAGGGTCCCACACACAGTGAGGCAGTGGCTGAGCTGGGATTGGAACTGGTAACCTGGTGTCAAGCCCCTTTCTCTAACCACTGAGCCACCAAGCCTTTTTAAAGGGCAAGGTGAAATGAGGAATGGCTTGAACTGCACTGCAATGGGAGTCTCTGGGATTCCCTGGTAAAGCATGTTCTGTGTGGGACAGGACACTGAGCTCCGGGCAGAGTGAACTTCCATCCAGACAAGAGAGGAGACGGGGGCCCAGCCCGGAGCATCTTGAAGCCTCGTGGGGTGGCAGAGCAGTGACGCTCGCGGCAGGGAGGTGCAGCAGTGCCTCGGCTCGCTGGAAACCCTGCAGTGGATCCAAGTGCTATGCAACGGGGGGGGGGGGGGTGTTCTAATAATAGTAATTCCCAAGTCTGATTTTGTAATTTTATTTGTATGATTTCATTAACCAGGGGAGAGGTCGGTGTTTAAAACGCCTTGCAGTGGTTCGGGCAAATGCAAGCAGCACCCACCGAGTTAAACACCGCAGAAGAACAGCGCAGCGTTTAGAGAACAGGGTCGGCCTGGACAGAGCGTTGCGCTCCCGCGGTGCGAACTCAAGATGAAGAGGAGGCGTCTGTGTACAGCGTGCTGGTGGTTAATCAGTTAAATATTCAGCACAGGAAACTCGCAGAATCACTTTGGTTCTATATATATAATATGTTAATCTGCTATCTGCTAATTCCTGCCCTTCTTAACCCTTTAATTATGTAATGAACTCCACTTTGAGGCAGAAATGTTGCCAGGTGCAACGAGGCAGGAGTTCGGGTTAGTTTCGTTTGTTAGTTTTGTTCCCCTCGTAGACAGACGGGTGGACAGATTGATTGGGTTCAGATATTTCTGTTGTTAAGCGTTGGTATTTTGGGTTCGGTTGTTTTTTTAAAGGGAGAAGGGACCGGCCGGTTCTGACACGCTTTGAAAGGCTCGTTATGCTCCGAGCAGGAGATCTTGAATATCGTTGTTGTTTTAACAGTGCGATTTAAAACAGGGAGTTCAGATGTAACCCTTAAACTCGTCTTTGAAAGGGGATGTAATAATAATAGGAAGGGATTGTAATTTATTTTGTTCTCTTTAATGTTCAAACGCCCGGCTGCAAATGACTTTCTCTCCCGAGTTTATTTTTCAAAGAAAGCGAAATATGGAATGCTTTCCCCTTTATAATGAAAAATGCAAATGCATCCCGCGTGGTGACAGTCCCGCGAGGATGTGTGTGTGTGTGTGTGTGTGTGTGTGTGTGTGTGTGTGTGTATATATATATATGTATATATATATATATATATATATATATATATATAATATATATATATATATATGTGTGTGTGTGTGTGTGTGTTATATATATATATATATATATATATATATATGTATATATATATATATATATATATATATATATATATATATATATATTGTATATATATATATGAATGATATATACATAAATGAATGATATGTATAGATCAGATATTGTGTTGTGCGTTTGTAACCTGCATGGGCACGGCATGTTCTTGGCAGTCGATTACAGAGACACGCCAGAGGAAGGGCACGGCGGGAATAATGAACTGGAGCTCTGGGAACAATCTGCAAATCAATAAATCAAAAACAACACCAGAACTGTGTCGTCCGTTTGTGACAGCGAGTGTGGGTGTGGTTTGGTGTTGATGTAACCGCACATTCGGGGGTACAGTCACTGTGCGCGTGGTTTTGGATATTGTATTTTAGTGTCAACCAAGGTTTCAAAATCAACTTTCTTACCTTTTAACACGAACAGAAATAATTTAGACTTAAAAGTGGAGCATGTAGATATCGCAAAGCAACTCTGTAATTGAAAGGTTACCAGAATATTTGAATGCAGCTTTGTATTTAAAATTAGTCACAATGTATTTATTATTTTTTATGTTATGTGAACATGCTATGGTGCGCGAAACCCAGCCTGCCACGACTTAAATGCATTAAAAAGTATTTGGATGCATCGATAGGAAACTAAACCTGCTACAACGAACTCGACGCAGCAAACTGACAGCTCTGTTAGGAAAGCCATTGATCCCGCCCCAGGGCGCGCGCTGCGCCCCTCACAGGGGGCTCGAGCCAGGGTTCCACTCTCTGACCGTTAGGAGGCGGGCTGAGTCACGCGGCTTCGCGTCGAGCTGAATTTAACACAATATATACATTTATACATATATATAACTGAAGAGGCTTCGCGTCGAGCTGAATTTAACACAATATATACATTTATACATATAACTGAAGAGGCTTCGCGTCGAGCTGAATTTAACACAATATATACATTTATATATATAACTGAAGAGGCTTCGCGTCGAGCTGAATTTAACACAATATATACATTTATATATATAACTGAAGAGGCTTCGCGTGGAGCTGAATTTAACACAATATATACATTTATATATATAACTGAAGAGGCTTTGCGTCGAGCTGAATTTAACACAATATATACATTTATATATATAACTGAAGAGGCTTCGCGTGGAGCTGAATTTAACACAATATATACATTTATATATATAACTGAAGAGGCTTCGCGTCGAGCTGAATTTAACACAATATATACATTTATACATTTATATATATAACTGAAGAGGCTTCGCGTCGAGCTGAATTTAACACAATATATACATTTATATATATAACTGAAGAGGCTTCGCGTCGAGCTGAATTTAACACAATATATACATTTATACATTTATATATATAACTGAAGAGGCTCCGAGTCGAGCTGAATTTAACACAATATATACATTTATACATTTATATATATAACTGAAGAGGCTCCGAGTCGAGCTGAATTTAACACAATATATACATATATACATTTATATATATATATGAAGAGGCTATATAGCTGAATTTAACACAATATATATATATATATTTAACTTCCAGTCCAGATATAGAGCTCGCCGCGCCGACTCGCTGTCCGCAAACACATGAAGGTAGGTCGGGTTTATTCTCATTATTTTATCTCGTCTAGAATGAGTTTTGAATTCAAGTTGGACTCTGTTGCCATTAGCTGCGTCAGGAGCAAGTCAGCGGTGATATTCGCTGAGCCGTTTTTAATTATTAATTACCGTGCGGGTCTACATTGGGTTCATTTTGCCCTCCGAGTTTGGCACGGTTTCTTTTATTAAGTGTGTGTTTGGAGCAGGGGGAGCGCTTCTGTAAATATAAACACAATGTTTCCCTCATATAAAGAGCCGTACAGGAAGTACGAAGCTGTCGGTGCGCGGAGGCGCCGCTCTGTGGTTAATAGAGGCGCGGGTGACGCGCCGGTCCGCTCCGCAGTGACGATCCGGTCCGGGTTTTCCTGCGGCCCGGCGAACTCTCCGCTCAGATCACTATTAGTGAATCACAGGGGGGGGGACTTGGATTGATTCATTAAGGAGCCCCCACACCGGTTTGCATTCTGCCAAATCAGCCAAGAAGCCAATCAAAGCAAGAAGCCAATCAAAGCAAGAAGCCAATCAAAGCAAGAAGCCAATCAAAGCAAGAGCCAATCAAAGCAAGAAGCCAATCAAAGCAAGAAGCCAATCAAAGCAAGGCTGCGGGAAGACTTTACATCTGTTTGCAAACACAGTGATTCTTAAATTATGGGTTGTTGGTTTTTTGGTAACCCAGGAATGCAAATTGATGCGAAGTGTTTTCACAAGTCTTGCGTCGCATTGCGTTCAGTGGCATGCTTCGTGGGGGGTTTATGTTTAAATACCCCGAACCTGTTTGGACGGGTAGCCCCGCGTGTGCAATGCGAAAGCACCGTGACGCGTTAAAGGCGCGATGATTATTATGCTCTAAATGTAGACGGTTTGGTGGATGGATTGGCCCGGTTTGAATGGCTCTGTTATAACAGGGAAGTTGTGGATGAATATATGAGTGAATAGAGCAGTACTGTCGAGAGCCACTGCGTTCGTGCTCTCGTGTAAGCGCGCTTCTATTGTGGGAGTCCTGGCCTCATTGGATCGGAATTGTGAATGGGGTATAATTGCTATTCAAACAATTCCTCTGTGTTCACATTAGTTTCATTCGTATAGATATTGATGTTTGGCGACGACCCCCCCCCCCCCCCCCCCCCCCCCCCCCCCCCCCCTCCCCTCCTCTAGGTGTTGAATGAGCGGCGAGTCCCTACACACGGAGCCCAGCCCGGCGTGAATGATGCAGAATACAAATGTGAACTGCAATGTCACAGAGAGAGAGAGAGAGAGGAGAGGAGAGGAGGAGGAGGAGGGAGGAGGAGGAGAGAGGGGGAGCGCGCTCGCATTACTGGGTCACGTTTGTCTTACAGGGAGACGGATTAATTGTGTTTTTCACAGGAAAAAATGAAGAGCTACACAGATCAAACTCTGTGCCCTTTGCATTAAAAGGTATTTTTAAATCCACAGTACTGGAAGAGGGAGTCTGGGTGTTTTTTTCTCGTTACAGCGATGCAGCCTGATGTAATTGTGGTTTAGAAAGACTGAGTTATTTAGATTGTCCGGGTCAGTGTCCTCGCCGCCGCTGGACTCAGGTGAAGGAAGGAGATATCGAGATATCTTGCAGGTCTGGCCGAGGAGATGGAAAGCGCATTTCCTCCGGGATTAATTATATATTATTTGCATTCTGAATGATTCACGCGTTACTAGAGTACACATTACCTGATAATATAAAAATAAAGCATTTTCTCAGCTGAGATCTCGAATTAGACTGAACACCTTCCCAGGAGAGAGGGATACAGAGAGGGAGCGAGGAAGACGGGAGATCCGGAACTTTATTTGTAAGAAAGGGGAGCAGAGCCGCGACCCCGCTCGAGTTTCGTGTTTTTAGGAAGACCTCAGAAGCGAGCCTCCATGAATGTCGCCCCACTACGCGGACCTTTTCCAAACGATAGCGGCTCCCTTGACTAATAAAAGCGGGCGATTGAAGCGGACAAGCCGTTGGTGTGGGATTTTTGATGCATGCGAGCTGTAACACCATGATCTTTATGATTCTCGGGGCTTCTGTTGTTATGGTAAGAGGATTCTTTTCCACTCTCCTGCTTCTTTATTTTCAGCGGTTATTAGCATGCAGTAAAGCAGCGACACACCATGGGTGCAACATACCGTGCATGCAAACAACAGGACGCTGTAAACAATATCTAGATGTGCTTTTGATCTCTTTGCTGGAATACTAAATGCTTTATTCCGTTTTTAAAACTAACCCCCAGTTTGTTTAGCAATTATTACTAGAGTCACTTGTTTTATTCCACATCCAGAGTTGACCAGATGCCTTGGTTGTCGGCTCTTACAGGCAATAGCGTGCTTAATGGACATGAATGCACTACTGGATCGCTTTCACAATTATATCTTACCGCATTTAAGAGGGGAGGATCGCGTCTGTCATTGCAACTGTGGAAGGTAAAAACACCAAAAAAACAAAGACACCGCGCTAATGTTATGAGATCATCTCTTTATTTATTTATCCATGAATGCATATTCCAGATCAAGCAGATTTCTGTCGCTGTGTGATAGCGCTGATTAATAACATTCACGTTGCTAACCCAAGCCGTGCACTGCTGCGTTGTGTGTGACGCGTGTCGTGTGGCTGGGTGGGCTCCACACGCTACTCGCTCGCTTACATGTATGTGTATTTTTGGTAAGGTTGCTGCCGATGCCTTTGTGGCGACAGAAATCTCCTTGAGCTCTCTGCATGACTCGAATGCATTCCTGCGTGTGTGTGCGTGTGTGTGGAAGTATTATAGCCTGGAACAGCAATGAAAGCACAGACTCGGTCACTCAGTCGCGCTTTTAACTGGCACACACACCGTGCAGCCCCTTGGTAAGGCTGGCATCAAGGTGACTGTGAGGGTTTTAAGCTGGCATTCATTTCCTCAATGATACAGTATTTGATGGTCGAGGGAAAGGTTCGTCCTGTCGTTTCGGATTCCTCAAGCCGGGCTGAGTCCGCGCCCCCTGGACGGGCTCACTCACCCGCTCCCCCTCTCCCATGAGAGTGAACGATACTCAAGCCCCACACTGTGGAGTGTTAATATTCGGTCCTGCTTTACTATGCATTCGCCCGATATTCAGAGCAATGCCCTTCACACTGATCACAGCTGACACAGCTGCACAAACTGCAGTAAGTCTAGCAGCTGCCTGTAACACGTATCGGTCACGTTTTTCTAATCCTACGAGGACAAAATGGTCCCCAGAAGCACCCACGTCGCGCCTCTGTCGGTAGTAGCGTGATGATTGGGTGGTATTTTTGGGACCCGTTTTATATCAATTCAGATCTTTAGGGTTACGTCTGTTTTTGTGAAAGGCGACCTTGTGGCTGTAGTTTAGAAGAGGCGAATTCAATTTGAAGGATCAGATAAATTACCATTTCTGGGAAGTGTGTGTGTATGATTGCATATGCAAAGTATATATGTATAAACTATACATTATATAGATGCATATGTAATATATCATTTTTGAGTAACAGATGGATTGTGAATATCATTTTGTATTTAGGACTGTAGCCAGTGGATGCATTTTACAATCTCTAATCTGCATGCATGTCTATTAGAAACATGTGCATGAGTAAACAGAGACACATAAACACTGTACTGTATGGATATTTCCACTGCATGTGTTCTATACATAGTATATGTTTATGTAATTCGTTCTCTGTGTGTATATACACACGTACATACATACAGCACATACATGTATGTATTATATATGTACACGCATGTGTACTGGTTGCAGTGCATGTATATCCGTACTGTATATATGAATTTGAGTATTGAAAGCCAGGCTCTCAGAACCCCAGCCTGGGCAGCAGCCCTGCCTCTGCTCTCACCTGCAGGCAGTGTGGCAGAGGCATACACACAGTAATATCATGTAATAATATCTTTATTTTTATGTAGCACCTTTCATACTGGACCAATAACTACACTCGTTACAAGCAGGCACTCAGAAGCACAGAGTCACACACACACAGCTTCCACACACGTTACACTTTGTAGTACATACAGGCTAATAAGTGAACACCACCATCTCACTCATATTTGTGTGCAAACAGAGCACACCTTTTTGAAAGTCCTTGTTAAGAAATGCTATTGAGACATACAAATGTGTGACATTATACAGTGACATAGACACACACTCACGCAGGTTTGTTTACAGTGTTCATGAGGACTTTGCATTGATTCTCACTTTATTTTTATTTACTCTACCAGAGGACTTTGCATTGATTCTCACTTTATTTTTGATTTACTATTGTGCCATTAACTCTACAGTCACAAGAACAAAGTGACTCCACTACAGGGATCCCACTGTGCCATTAGAGTGAACTCTACCAGACTAGCACATGATCCCACTGTGCCATTAGAGTGAACTCTACCAGACTAGCACGTGATCCCACTGTGCCATTAGAGTGAACTCTACCAGACTAGCACGTGATCCCACTGTGCCATTAGAGTGAACTCTGACTAGCACGTGATCCCACTGTGCCATTAGAGTGAACTCTACCAGACTAGCACGGATCCCACTGTGCCATTAGAGTGAACTCTACCAGACTAGCACGAGATCCCACTGTGCCATTAGAGTGAACTCTACCAGACTAGCACATGATCCCACTGTGCCATTAGAGTGAACTCTACCAGACTAGCACGAGATCCCACTGTGCCATTAGAGTGAACTCTACCAGACTAGCACATGATCCCACTGTGCCATTAGAGTGAACTCTACCAGACTAGCACAAGATCCCACTGTGCCATTAGAGTGAACTCTACCAGACTAGCACGTGATCCCACTGATGTGCCATTAGAGTGAACTCTGCCAGACTAGCACGATCCCACTGTGCCATTAGAGTGAACTCTACCAGACTAGCACGTCCCACTGTGCCATTAGAGTGAACTCTACCAGACTAGCACGTGATCCCACTGTGCCATTAGAGTGAACTCTACCAGACTAGCACGTGATCCCACTGTGCCATTAGAGTGAACTCTGCCAGACTAGCACGTGATCCCACTGTGCCATTAGAGTGAACTCTACCAGACTAGCACGAGATCCCACTGTGCCATTAGAGTGAACTCTACCAGACTAGCACGTGATCCCACTGTGCCATTAGAGTGAACTCTACCAGACTAGCACGAGATCCCACTGTGCCATTAGAGTGAACTCTACCAGACTAGCACGAGATCCCACTGTGCCATTAGAGTGAACTCTACCAGACTAGCACGTGATCCCACTGTGCCATTAGAGTGAACTCTTAGAGTGAACCAGACTAGCACGTGATCCCACTGTGCCATTAGAGTGAACTCTACCAGACTAGCACGTGATCCCACTGTGCCATTAGAGTGAACTCTACCAGACTAGCACGTGATCCCACTGTGCCATTAGAGTGAACTCTACCAGACTAGCACGTGATCCCACTGTGCCATTAGAGTGAACTCTAGACTAGCACAAGATGAACTCTACCAGACTAGCACGAGATGATCCCACTGTGCCACTGTGCCATTAGAGTGAACTCTACCAGACTGTTTCTTGTGTTATTTGTCTGGTCCAGCTCAGAATCCTTCTGCAGACGTTCTCTGGTCATGGTGCTTCTCTACTGACTCACAGGTGCTAAAGCAGTTAAACTAGCAGTATTGTAAATGGTAGAGTATGTGCATTTGAATAATACAACTATTATCCAGAGCTGAAAGAGCACTCCTCCCTGAGACCCTGGAAGACTCGTGAAACAAATACTGTTAGTCTGAACAGCGTTTCTCAGAGGCTGCTCTCTGCAGAGGAAGCCAGAGGCAGGGCAGGGCAGGGCAGGGCAGGGCTTGCTCCAGGGGAACAGGCAACAACTCCACGGCTCGGCATCCTCTCAAAGAGATCTTGGGTACCAGCGGCACCTATTCAAACTCTCTGAAGACTCATTTAAACTCTGTTCTCATGTCTATATAACATCACTAAGATGCTGGTCTACCCTCTCACATTACAGACATCTCAACACTGCAGTATTTCCGTGGTTGCAGGATTGGCGAATGCAAAACATTCAGACTCAAATTAGAGTTGTGTCATTAGTGACTGTGCCATCCATTAAACTGCTTCAAGCTGATAGATTCCTTTATATTGACAAGCTGTTCAGTGTGGAACAATACAGGCAGGTAATACAAGTGAATAGCCAGGTTTCAAAACCACTCTAAAATTAAATATCTACATTTTACTTGAAAACCAATTCTTACTAGAAGCAAGCGTCTCTTTGTATGAATTTGCTGACAGTTTGAAATGCACCTGTGCTGGTTTAATGACCTGCATGGTTTCTTTCTTCATGTATTCTTAGTGATTTGGGTATTCCTTGTTTGTAAATGTTATGTAATTCCTCTAAATGGACCCTTTGAAATGACAGCTGTGTAACGACTCTATAAAGCAGCCCCCGATCTCTGTTTAAACATTGCTACACCGCTCACAGCAAAATCCTTTCTAACTGCACTTTGAATTCAATACTAGCAGCGAGGAATCAAAAAACAATTACCAGAGCAGGCAGGGAAAACACACACGTCCATATTTCATATTATAAATAGTGAAGACAATGAAATCTTCTAAAGGGTATTCATGTTATAAATCAGAAACTCTTCTCTCCCTCTCCCCTGAACCTCGCCTTCTTATTCTTCCACTCCCTCTCTGTTTCACACTGCACCTCCTCTCCTCTTTGCTGTCCCTTCTCTGCTCTCCTCCCCGTCTCCCCGGCAGGCACCATCTGCACTATGTAATCCCCTACGATGGAGACCAGTCTCTGGTGGACTCCTCTGAGAATTACTTTGTGAGTGACAGCGTCACCAAGCAGGAGATCGACCTGATGCTGGGGCTGCTGCTGGGGTTCTGTATCAGCTGGCTGCTGGTGTGGCTGGATGGAGCTCTGCACTGCGCTGTGAGGGCGTGGCGAGCCAGCCGGCGCTACGGTGAGTACAGGGGCCTGGGAGAGACTATAGGGGTCTGGGGTGAGGGTACAGGGGCCTGGGAGAGAGTATAGGGGTCTGGGGTGAGGGTACAGGGGTCTGGGATGAGGGTACCAGGGTCTGGGGTGAGGGTACAGGGGCCTGGGAGAGAGTACAGGGGTCTGGGGTGAGGGTACAGCGGCCTGGTGAGAGAGTATAGGGGTCTGGGGGAGGGTACAGGGGCCTGGGAGAGATCACAGGGATCTGGGTAGAGGGTACAGGGGCCTGGGGAGAGGGATAGCTGGGGCTCTCAAATCTGGATTGCTGCACACTGTAGATGTGTTTCTCTCTTCACTCTAATAGAAATGTTGAGTGTTAAAGATTCTTGCAGCTCTGTCTTACCACTGGTACAATAAAGCTGGGTTTGGGGAGCACACAATTATTCAATATCTTGAAGCAGCCTGAGCAGCTGAAAGGTGGAAGCTTTACCTCTGAGACTCCTGCTCTCATCAGTGTACTACACTGGCTGATAAAGGCTGCTATTCCACCACTGTGCATTAGCAGCAGTGCAGCTCTGATACAAGCACATTCCCACAGCTGGACAGGAGCAGTGGGGCCGAGAGTTTGGATGAAGAAAGCCAGTGTACAAACATGCACAGAGGAGCTGTGTGAGCTGGACAGCATTCCCTCCCTGTGACGTCTTCAAACTGGGATTGGGGCTGGAGACTTGCAGTTTGCTTTCATGGCCAGGATTTAGTAACAAGGCACTGCTGCAGGCAGCTGAAAGGGAGGAATTGAACCTTTCCAAATGTTACAGAATCGTTTGTTTGGGGTCCACTTGAACAGGCACATGTTGCAATTCATTTCATACATGTTAGCGATAATGGATTTGAATCGCCCCTGGATCATCTTTAATGGAAGTCACGCATTATAACACACTGCTTGCCTCGTTTCTGGTAAAGACGCAGACGTGTCTGAGTTTCGTTCATCGCGGTTTTCTTTTGAAGTGTCTCCAATCGCATGACAGTAGTTTGTTGTTTTGCTCACCTCCTCACGCTGATGTTTTGTATGCGTTTCTAGTGGCTCCCGTGCTCCTCAGTTCACACGGTAGCCACGCTGCACAGCTCTGCTGAGTTGCTGTTTTGTTTCTGATTCAGTTGCTGAGATGAAGAGTCTCTGCAGTTCTTATTGTGGAGCTGTACTGGCGCTCGCTGTGTTACTGTTTTCAAAATCCAAACCCGGGTAGTAAAAAGAGACCCAGGTAGCATTGGGTAATTTAAAACCCAGGTTTGACCCGTGCCATCCTCTGATCTATCTATATATCTATCTATATATATAAGAAACAATGCTGTGGTCCCTACACATTTCTCAGTGATGATTTATCAGTGTGGAATTAACTAGCTCATGCAGCTATCTGCACGGCTGGCACTGCTCTCTATAAATCTGTGTAACATTCACAATGGTGAATAAGATGAATGGAGGGTCATTCAGCAGCTCCGTGTTCCTGAGGTGCGTTTGAAGAAGCTGGACAGGGAGCTGGACTCCTGTGAGCCATCCTCTCTGCCTGTCAGAGCCCTGCTACATCAGATTGGCTTCCTCTCTGCTGTTTACAGGGCTGACCTGAGAGAGCTGTACAAAGGGTAGAGCTCATTGTTATTAGTGTGCAGGGGGTGTGTGTGTGTCTGTGTTTGTGTGTCAGTTTGTGTGACCTGTTTCAGTTCCTGATATAGTAACAGTGTCATGGCTCTAGACTCTTCCTCCAGTCTCTGCAGAGACTCACACCCTCCAGCCTGCCAGCTGGGAAACACAGCTGGATCCACTGGCATTAGAAATGCACGTTGCAAACATGTGGGCCTGGAACTTGCTCGTAGGACAGGAAATGTTCCAGCTCTGCTTGGTAACCACGCGACTGCATTAAGGGTGTGCTTTCTTAGTGTGAGTGTTTGATTTGTCAGCATGTGTGTTGCCTATTAGATTCAGTGTGAAAAACACAACTCCCACCACTGACTGCCCCCCTGTATACAATAGATGTGCGTTGAGTTCATTTGAAATTCTGAGAAGCTTGGTATCTCTCACTCTGCTCCACCAGCAGCGCTGGATCATTGGAGCCGCTTCGTCACGGTTTAATTAAAGTGATGGGATTCAAATGAAAAAGTAAAGCCACTTCCCTGCTGCGAGATCCCTGGATCTGCATTGCACCAGCGGCTCAACAGCACAGGAACTGCTTCCAACTGCAAGAGCACATTGTACTCTGTACCAATTCCAAGCATTTCTTTATTTCTTCAAATCAATGTGGCAATAAACAATAATTCCTTTTCTCTCTCTCTCTCCCTGCCTTCACACTCGTTCCATCTCTCTCCCTCTCTTGTCACTCACTCCATCTCTGTACCTCTCTCCCTCTCCCTTCGTCGCTCTCTCCATTTCCTCGTGACCGACTCCCTCCCCTCCCCTTTCCTTTCTACTTTCTTACTCTGTCGTTCCCTGTTTGTCCAACATCAACGTGCCTGTGCCCCCTCCCTCCCTCTCCCCCTGCAGACTCCCCCGCCTGGTCCTGGCTGCCCCGGTTCTGTAACCTGCGGGAGTTGCGGCGTCCCGCGGCGCTGCGCCAGTTCGAGGACTCCAGCGGGAACATGGTGCACATCAAACAGAAGCTGTACCACAACGGGCACCCCAGCCCTCGCCACCTCTGAGCAGCGCCCTCCGAACAGAGCCTTCCACCAGCGCTCTCGCCAGGCCTTTCCAACTGAATTTCTTGGGAATGTGTATGAATCTGGGATGGGGTGTTTGGGTTGGACTGTGTTGGCTAATTTAGATCTTTTTGTTGTTAGGGGGTGGGCAGAAAAAAAGAAAAATGGGTTAACCCCTCGTTGACCTCCGGAATCGTGTGTTTCTGATGCCTCCAGTTGTGTCCCCTGTATCGTGTGTCGTCTGCTCCAGCAGTGTAACAATCACATAGAGCCAAGGAGCGGGACTGAGCAGGGGAGAGGGGTGCAGCTACCAGGGAGCTCAAAGTGGAATCGTTTTAGGGGAAATTGGCAAGATAACGTTCTTCAGATGAAGTTTCTTTCTGCACACCTCTGTTACTTGTTCTGTTTTACTCTACAAAAAATAATGAAGAAAAATGAAAAAATATAACGTTTAAATCCAAACCACTGGCAAGCACAAGAAAAGGAGAGGAGGTTTAGGGATCCTGGCAGCCCGGCCATTGCACTGTGCACATCACCGGCACCACTCTACATGTGCATAAAGAGAACCAAACGAAACCAACTCAAACAAACGCAGGGACCTGTTCTGGAAGTTCATTCTGTCATGTCCTATTCTACAACCACCTAGAGGGGGCAGCATCGGTCTCATCTGACTCCAACCAGTGTACTGGTGGGAAAGGGACCTGGTCCAGAGCTGACAGCCCCTGTCTCAGGATTCCTGCCTGCAGCCTCTCCTCTTCCTGAGGGGGAGCCTTGAGAGAAGGAAAGGGACCTGGTCCAGAGCTGACAGCCCCTGTCTCAGGATTCCTGCCTGCAGCCTCTCCCCTTCCTGAGGGGGAGATGAGAGAGGAAAGGGACCTGGTCCAGAGCTGACAGCCCCTGTCTCAGGATTCCTGCCTGCAGCCTCTCCCCTTCCTGAGGGGGAGACGAGAGAGGAAAGGGACCTGGTCCAGAGCTGACAGCCCCTGTCTCAGGATTCCTGCCTGCAGCCTCTCCCCTTCCTGAGGGGGAGATGAGAGAGGAAAGGGACCTGGTCCAGAGCTGAGAGCCCCTGTCTCAGGATTCCTGCCTGCAGCCTCTCCCCTTCCTGAGGGGGAGATGAGAGAGGAAAGGGACCTGGTCCAGAGCTGACAGCCCCTGTCTCAGGATTCCTGCCTGCAGCCTCTCCCCTTCCTGAGGGGGAGATGAGAGAGGAAAGGGACCTGGTCCAGAGCTGACAGCCCCTGTCTCAGGATTCCTGCCTGCAGCCTCTCCCCTTCCTGAGGGGGAGATGAGAGAGGAAAGGGACCTGGTCCAGAGCTGACAGCCCCTGTCTCAGGATTCCTGCCTGCAGCCTCTCCCCTTCCTGAGGGGGAGATGAGAGAGGAAAGGGACCTGGTCCAGAGCTGACAGCCCCTGTCTCAGGATTCCTGCCTGCAGCCTCTCCCCTTCCTGAGGGGGAGATGAGAGAGGAAAGGGACCTGGTCCAGAGCTGACAGCCCCTGTCTCAGGATTCCTGCCTGCAGCCTCTCCCCTTCCTGAGGGGGAGATGAGAGAGGAAAGGGACCTGGTCCAGAGCTGACAGCCCCTGTCTCAGGATTCCTGCCTGCAGCCTCTCCCCTTCCTGAGGGGGAGACTGGTCCAGAGCTGACCCCCTGTCTCAGGATTCCTGCCTGCAGCCTCTCCCCTTCCTGAGGGGGAGATGAGAGAGGAAAGGGACCTGGTCCAGAGCTGACAGCCCCTGTCTCAGGATTCCTGCCTGCAGCCTCTCCCCTTCCTGAGGGGGAGATGAGAGAGGAAAGGGACCTGGTCCAGAGCTGACAGCCCCTGTCTCAGGATTCCTGCCTGCAGCCTCTCCCCTTCCTGAGGGGGAGATGAGAGAGGAAAGGGACCTGGTCCAGAGCTGACAGCCCCTGTCTCAGGATTCCTGCCTGCAGCCTCTCCCCTTCCTGAGGGGGAGATGAGAGAGGAAAGGGACCTGGTCCAGAGCTGACAGCCCCTGTCTCAGGATTCCTGCCTGCAGCCTCTCCCCTTCCTGAGGGGGAGACGAGAGAGGAAAGGGACCTGGTCCAGAGCTGACAGCCCCTGTCTCAGGATTCCTGCCTGCAGCCTCTCCCCTTCCTGAGGGGGAGACGAGAGAGGAAAGGGACCTGGTCCAGAGCTGACAGCCCCTGTCTCAGGATTCCTGCCTGCAGCCTCTCCCCTTCCTGAGGGGGAGATGAGAGAGGAAAGGGACCTGGTCCAGAGCTGACAGCCCCTGTCTCAGGATTCCTGCCTGCAGCCTCTCCCCTTCCTGAGGGGGAGATGAGAGAGGAAAGGGACCTGGTCCAGAGCTGCCCCTGTCTCAGGATTCCTGCCTGCAGCCTCTCCCCTTCCTGAGGGGGAGATGAGAGAGGAAAGGGACCTGGTCCAGAGCTGACAGCCCCTGTCTCAGGATTCCTGCCTGCAGCCTCTCCCCTTCCTGAGGGGGAGATGAGAGAGGAAAGGGACCTGGTCCAGAGCTGACAGCCCCTGTCTCAGGATTCCTGCCTGCAGCCTCTCCCCTTCCTGAGGGGGAGATGAGAGAGGAAAGGGACCTGGTCCAGAGCTGACAGCCCCTGTCTCAGGATTCCTGCCTGCAGCCTCTCCGCTTCCTGAGGGGGAGATGAGAGAGGAAAGGGACCTGGTCCAGAGCTGACAGCCCCTGTCTCAGGATTCCTGCCTGCAGCCTCTCCCCTTCCTGAGGGGGAGATGAGAGAGGAAAGGGACCTGGTCCAGAGCTGACAGCCCCTGTCTCAGGATTCCTGCCTGCAGCCTCTCCCCTTCCTGAGGGGGAGATGAGAGAGGAAAGGGACCTGGTCCAGAGCTGACAGCCCCTGTCTCAGGATTCCTGCCTGCAGCCTCTCCCCTTCCTGAGGGGGAGATGAGAGAGGAAAGGGACCTGGTCCAGAGCTGACAGCCCCTGTCTCAGGATTCCTGCCTGCAGCCTCTCCCCTTCCTGAGGGGGAGATGAGAGAGGAAAGGGACCTGGTCCAGAGCTGACAGCCCCTGTCTCAGGATTCCTGCCTGCAGCCTCTCCCCTTCCTGAGGGGGAGATGAGAGAGGAAAGGGACCTGGTCCAGAGCTGACAGCCCCTGTCTCAGGATTCCTGCCTGCAGCCTCTCCCCTTCCTGAGGGGGAGATGAGAGAGGAAAGGGACCTGGTCCAGAGCTGACAGCCCCTGTCTCAGGATTCCTGCCTGCAGCCTCTCCCCTTCCTGAGGGGGAGATGAGAGAGGAAAGGGACCTGGTCCAGAGCTGACAGCCCCTGTCTCAGGATTCCTGCCTGCAGCCTCTCCGCTTCCTGAGGGGGAGATGAGAGAGGAAAGGGACCTGGTCCAGAGCTGACAGCCCCTGTCTCAGGATTCCTGCCTGCAGCCTCTCCCCTTCCTGAGGGGGAGATGAGAGAGGGGTTTTGACTTCACGATAATGAAAAACTGAAAACACTGTAATTCAAACCCCAGATTCCACTTGACAATGTGAAACCAGAATATCAGCCTCCTGCTCCTTTCTCTTTAAATACATTTCATGTGTCTTTATACCTCGTTGATTTATATATTTAAAATATGAATTTACACATAATCAGAAGAATTGAGTGCGGGGGTATTTAACCCTCTTGCTGTCAGCGTGGATCTATTATTTACTGGCCCCAGACCCGCCCCATTGTGGGCAGACAGTGGGAGTCACACCAGCAGTGTATGTGGCTTCACGGCACTATATTTAGCCTGTAGTTTGATCAGAACATCT
>NW_024471560.1:0-24766 GCF_017654505.1 Polyodon spathula | reverse complement strand
TTGCACTTGTAACAGAAATGTCGACTTCCTTTCAAATGTGGTTCTATCAGGAGGAAATCAAAATTCAAGGACTGTTTAAAGTAGTTTAACAGAAGTTTTTACTTTCAACCTCCCAGCTTGAACATTCTTGATTTTGTTGTTGTCCCTGGCAACAACCAAAACTGCAGATTCCATGGAGAGAATTCTCTTTGGTGTGGCTTGGCCTTGTCAATCCAAAAGCCTTAACTACCAGCTCCCAGACCAGAGTGGCAGTTTTAAATACTATTTTTATGTTGGATCATTTATATAATTGTATATATATATTATATAATATAATTTGATATATTTAGAATATAACCACCAACTGTAAAATTAGCAGGTTTTGTTTTAACTGTGAAAGAGTTTTGATTATGTTTACAACAACAAAATCAAAAATATATAAATACAGTATATTTTAAAAGGTGTACGAGTTTTGATGTTATGATGTGTGATATACCAAACCCTTTAGCACTTGTTGGCCATGTCCAAAGTCTTAGCCAGATGTCAGATAGTATTGTTCATTATAAAACGGCCATTGTTCATAGGCACCTTTCTAATTAACATGTTTGACAATGGTGTTTTGGTGATGTGAGTGTATTTTATACAGTTTCTCAAATTCAACACGGAGGCTTGTTCAAGAGGTCTTTGAAAATATCACGCGTGGGGACTTGCAGATCTCCTCAGGGCTGTCTCTGGACTGCCTGCTGTGGGATTCGCTTTTCAAATGCCTCCTTCCCACTCCCAGAAATTCACTTTTGGACTGTTTGTGGAACACACCTATGGAGTGTTGAAATAGTCCAGCCCTGTTGCCATGACAGCGCAGGCAGTAATAACAGGCTGCCGCTGCGGCTCTGGGGAGGAGGACAGTGCCCAGTCTCTGTTCACCCCTGCCGGGGCTGTGCTGAGATTATCCAGGCATGGGCTATGGGGAGCTGTGGCCGGAGCGGGGGGGGGGGGCTGTGTTCCAGACACAGTACAGCACAGCTTTTGCGCCTCCCTCCTGGATCAGCCAGACTGAAGGAAAACATTTCAATTTGAGATGGAGTGATACGCTCTGGCATTGTAGCCTAGTGGAACTGGGAACACAGGGTACCCTGGATCTGAGTTGCACAGAAACACAGGCTGCCATATTATCTGAATTCAGGAGTTGGTAGGTAGAAACTGGGCAGAAGCAGGGCAGTAGTGGAAGCAATTCAGAAGCAAATCTACAGTGTTAACCCTTTCATGAATAGCAACCTGGGAACAGATACAAAAACTCTTCCAGTCTATATATGAGGACATATGGAAGACACAAATGCATGATAGTCTCACGTGAGGGTAACATTTTTCATCATATAAAGCAAGGGAAAAAAGATTCCAATGAAAAATATATTTGTGTCCAAAACTACCTTTTTCAGCTATTTTCCATATTTCATGCATGATATGTTTAAATCTAACTGAAGTATTTCCATTTCTTTTACATAAAACATGGTAGCATTCCATCGCATGTCTTATAACACACATGTTACACCAATGGAAAAGTATAATGCGATTGTACCTTTCTTTCACTCAACGCCTCATTCAATGCCTTCTGTTTTGTTGTGACCTGTAATGCAATGTTTGCAGAAGAACAGTTTTTTTTTGTTTTCTGTGCAAAACTATGCTCCCTCATTAGCTTTGGATTTCTGACTGTCAGTATCCTCTAATTGTAGTAGAATAATACTACAACACACATCGGGACAAGAGACAATATGGGCACTATTGGCATGTATCTGTGAGGTCAACTTTAATTCTGTCAACTTTGTAAACTGTTCACAAGGATTCAAGTTCCAGATTTATACACTGGTCACAAAGATTCAAATTCCGGATTTATAAACTGTTCACAAAGCTTCAAATTCCAGATTTATTAAAGTATATTTTTTTACATCTGTTGTCATGATGACAAATTGAATAAAGTTATTAAATTTGACTTTCATGAACAGCAAATTGAACTAAATGTATTGTTAAAAGTAATAGGAGGAGGACGAGGAGGAAGAGTACTTGTGTGATCTGAGCACCACATGACAATAAAGTAAAAACATAATAGCAATCCTAAATTTTTTAATCGAAACAAACTCAACGTTATCCCTGAAGAACGTACAAAAACTGACAGCAATCCGTCCGACAACAGTCAACGGTGAAGGATTTAACTACACACTAATCCTGCACTGAATATTATAAATGAAGGATTTAACTACACACTAATCCTGCACTGAATATTATAAATGAAGGATTTAACTACACACTAATCCTGCACTGAATATTATAAATGAAGGATTTAACTACACACTAATCCTGCACTGAATATTATAAATGAAGGATTTAACTACACAATAATCCTGCACTGAATATTATAAATGAAGGATTTAACTACACACTAATCCTGCACTGAATATTATAAATGAAGGATTTAACTACACACTAATCCTGCACTGAATATTATAAATGAAGGATTTAACTACACACTAATCCTGCACTGAATATTATAAATGAAGGATTTAACTACACACTAAACCTGCACTGAATATTATAAATGAAGGATTTAACTACACACTAATCCTGCACTGAATATTATAAATGAAGGATTTAACTACACACTAATCCTGCACTGAATATTATAAATGAAGGATTTAACTACACACTAATCCTGCACTGAATATTATAAATGAAGGATTTAACTACACACTAATCCTGCACTGAATATTATAAATGAAGGATTTAACTACACACTAATCCTGCACTGAATATTATAAATGAAGGATTTAACTACACACTAATCCTGCACTGAATATTATAAAAGAAGGATTTAACTACACACTAATCCTGCACTGAATATTATAAATGAAGGATTTAACTACACACTAATCCTGCACTGAATATTATAAATGAAGGATTTAACTACACACTAATCCTGCACTGAATATTATAAATGAAGGATTTAACTACACACTAATCCTGCACTGAATATTATAAATGAAGGATTTAACTACACACTAATCCTGCACTGAATATTATAAATGAAGGATTTAACTACACACTAATCCTGCACTGAATATTATAAAAGAAGGATTTAACTACACACTAATCCTGCACTGAATATTATAAATGAAGGATTTAACTACACACTAATCCTGCACTGAATATTATAAATGAAGGATTTAACTACACACTAATCCTGCACTGAATATTATAAATGAAGGATTTAACTACACACTAATCCTGCACTGAATATTATAAATGAAGGATTTAACTACACACTAATCCTGCACTGAATATTATAAATGAAGGATTTAACTACACACTAATCCTGCACTGAATATTATAAATGAAGGATTTAACTACACACTAATCCTGCACTGAATATTATAAATGAAGGATTTAACTACACACTAATCCTGCACTGAATATTATAAATGAAGGATTTAACTACACACTAATCCTGCACTGAATATTATAAATGAAGGATTTAACTACACACTAATCCTGCACTGAATATTATAAATGAAGGATTTAACTACACACTAATCCTGCACTGAATATTATAAATGAAGGATTTAACTACACACTAATCCTGCACTGAATATTATAAATGAAGGATTTAACTACACACTAATCCTGCACTGAATATTATAAATGAAGGATTTAACTACACACTAATCCTGCACTGAATATTATAAATGAAGGATTTAACTACACACTAATCCTGCACTGAATATTATAAATGAAGGATTTAACTACACACTAATCCTGCACTGAATATTATAAATGAAGGATTTAACTACACACTAATCCTGCACTGAATATTATAAATGAAGGATTTAACTACACACTAATCCTGCACTGAATATTATAAATGAAGGATTTAACTACACACTAATCCTGCACTGAATATTATAAATGAAGGATTTAACTACACACTAATCCTGCACTGAATATTATAAATGAAGGATTTAACTACACACTAATCCTGCACTGAATATTATAAATGAAGGAGTTAACTACACACTAATCCTGCACTGAATATTATAAATGAAGGATTTAACTACACACTAATCCTGCACTGAATATTATAAAGGAAGGATTTAACTACACACTAATCCTGCACTGAATATTATAAATGAAGGATTTAACTACACACTAATCCTGCACTGAATATTATAAATGAAGGATTTAACTACACACTAATCCTGCACTGAATATTATAAATGAAGGATTTAACTACACACTAATCCTGCACTGAATATTATAAATGAAGGATTTAACTACACACTAATCCTGCACTGAATATTATAAAAGAAGGATTTAACTACACACTAATCCTGCACTGAATATTATAAATGAAGGATTTAACTACACACTAATCCTGCACTGAATATGACATGTGAAGGGTGTCTCTGCACTCTAATCCTGCACAGAATATGACATGTGAAGGGATTCTCTGCACTCTAATCCTGCTCTTAATATGCCATGTGAAGTGTTTCTCTGCACTCTAATCCTGCTCTGAATATGTCCTGTGTAGGGTTTCTCTGCACTCTAATCCTGCACAGAATATGTCATGTGAAGGGTTTCTCTGCACTCTAATCCTGCTCTGAATATGTCATGTGAAGGGTTTCTCTGCACTCTATGTGAAGGGTTTCTCTGCACTCTAATCCTGCTCTGAATATGTCATGTGAAGGGTTTCTCTGCACTCTAATCCTGCTCTGAATATGTCATGTGAAGGGTTTCTCTGCACTCTAATCCTGCTCTGAATATGACATGTGAAGGGTTTCTCTGCACACTAATCCTGCTCTGAATATGTCATGTGAAGGGTTTCTCTGCACTCTAATCCTGCTCTGAATATGACATGTGAAGGGTTTCTCTGCACTCTAATCCTGCTCTGAATATGTCATGTGAAGGGTTTCTCTGCACTCTAATCCTGCTCTGAATATGACATGTGAAGGGTTTCTCTGCACTCTAATCCTGCTCTGAATATGTCATGTGAAGGGTTTCTCTGCACTCTAATCCTGCTCTGAATATGTCATGTGAAGGGTTTCTCTGCACTAATCTAATCCTGCTCTGAATATGTCATGTGAAGGGTTTCTCTGCACTCTAATCCTGCTCTGAATATGTCATGTGAAGGGTTTCTCTGCACACTAATCTCTGCACTCTAATCCTGCTCTGAATATGTCATGTGAAGGGTTTCTCTGCACTCTAATCCTGCTCTGAATATGTCATGTGAAGGGTTTCTCTGCACTCTAATCCTGCTCTGAATATGTCATGTGAAGGGATTCTCTGCACTCTAATCCTGCTCTGAATATGTCATGTGAAGGGTTTCTCTGCACTCTAATCCTGCTCTGAATATGACATGTGAAGGGTTTCTCTGCACTCTAATCCTGCTCTGAATATGACATGTGAAGGGTTTCTCTGCACTCTAATCCTGCTCTGAATATGACATGTGAAGGGTTTCTCTGCACTCTAATCCTGCTCTGAATATGTCATGTGAAGGGTTTCTCTGCACTCTAATCCTGCTCTGAATATGACATGTGAAGGGTTTCTCTGCACTCTAATCCTGCTCTGAATATGACATGTGAAGGGTTTCTCTGCACTCTAATCCTGCTCTGAATATGTCATGTGAAGGGTTTCTCTGCACTCTAATCCTGCTCTGAATATGTCATGTGAAGGGTTTCTCTGCACTCTAATCCTGCTCTGAATATGACATGTGAAGGGTTTCTCTGCACTCTAATCCTGCTCTGAATATGTCATGTGAAGGGTTTCTCTGCACTCTAATCCTGCTCTGAATATGTCATGTGAAGGGTTTCTCTGCACTCTAATCCTGCTCTGAATATGACATGTGAAGGGTTTCTCTGCACTCTAATCCTGCTCTGAATATGTCATGTGAAGGGTTTCTCTGCACTCTAATCCTGCTCTGAATATGTCATGTGAAGGGTTTCTCTGCACTCTAATCCTGCTCTGAATATGTCATGTGAAGGGTTTCTCTGCACTCTAATCCTGCTCTGAATATGTCATGTGAAGGGTTTCTCTGCACTCTAATCCTGCTCTGAATATGACATGTGAAGGGTTTCTCTGCACTCTAATCCTGCTCTGAATATGTCATGTGAAGGGTTTCTCTGCACTCTAATCCTGCTCTGAATATGTCATGTGAAGGGTTTCTCTGCACTCTAATCCTGCTCTGAATATGTCATGTGAAGGGTTTCTCTGCACTCTAATCCTGCTCTGAATATGTCATGTGAAGGGTTTCTCTGCACTCTAATCCTGCTCTGAATATGTCATGTGAAGGGTTTCTCTGCACTCTAATCCTGCTATGTCATGAATACTCTAATCCTGCTCTGATGTGTGAAGGGTTTCTCTGCACTTTAATCATGTGAAGGGTTTCTCTGCACTCTAATCCTGCTCTGAATATGTCATGTGAAGGGTTTCTCTGCACTCTAATCCTGCTCTGAATATGTCATGTGAAGGGTTTCTCTGCACTCTAATCCTGCTCTGAATATGTCATGTGAAGGGTTTCTCTGCACTCTAATCCTGCTCTGAATATGTCATGTGAAGGGTTTCTCTGCACTCTAATCCTGCTCTGAATATGACATGTGAAGGGTTTCTCTGCACTCTAATCCTGCTCTGAATATGTCATGTGAAGGGTTTCTCTGCACTCTAATCCTGCTCTGAATATGTCATGTGAAGGGTTTCTCTGCACTCTAATCCTGCTCTGAATATGTCATGTGAAGGGTTTCTCTGCACTCTAATCCTGCTCTGAATATGTCATGTGAAGGGTTTCTCTGCACTCTAATCCTGCTCTGAATATGTCATGTGAAGGGTTTCTCTGCACTCTAATCCTGCTCTGAATATGTCATGTGAAGGGTTTCTCTGCACTCTAATCCTGCTCTGAATATGACATGTGAAGGGTTTCTCTGCACTCTAATCCTGCTCTGAATATGTCATGTGAAGGGTTTCTCTGCACTCTAATCCTGCTCTGAATATGTCATGTGAAGGGTTTCTCTGCACTCTAATCCTGCTCTGAATATGTCATGTGAAGGGTTTCTCTGCACTCTAATCCTGCTCTGAATATGTCATGTGAAGGGTTTCTCTGCACTCTAATCCTGCTCTGAATATGTCATGTGAAGGGATTCTCTGCACTCTAATCCTGCTCTGAATATGACATGTGAAGGGTTTCTCTGCACTCTAATCCTGCTCTGAATATGTCATGTGAAGGGTTTCTCTGCACTCTAATCCTGCTCTGAATATGTCATGTGAAGGGTTTCTCTGCACTCTAATCCTGCTCTGAATATGTCATGTGAAGGGTTTCTCTGCACTCTAATCCTGCTCTGAATATGTCATGTGAAGGGTTTCTCTGCACTCTAATCCTGCTCTGAATATGTCATGTGAAGGGTTTCTCTGCACTCTAATCCTGCTCTGAATATGTCATGTGAAGGGTTTCTCTGCACTCTAATCCTGCTCTGAATATGACATGTGAAGGGTTTCTCTGCACTCTAATCCTGCTCTGAATATGTCATGTGAAGGGTTTCTCTGCACTCTAATCCTGCTCTGAATATGACATGTGAAGGGTTTCTCTGCACTCTAATCCTGCTCTGAATATGTCATGTGAAGGGTTTCTCTGCACTCTAATCCTGCTCTGAATATGTCATGTGAAGGGTTTCTCTGCACTCTAATCCTGCTCTGAATATGTCATGTGAAGGGTTTCTCTGCACTCTAATCCTGCTCTGAATATGTCATGTGAAGGGTTTCTCTGCACTCTAATCCTGCTCTGAATATGTCATGTGAAGGGTTTCTCTGCACTCTAATCCTGCTCTGAATATGTCATGTGAAGGGTTTCTCTGCACTCTAATCCTGCTCTGAATATGACATGTGAAGGGTTTCTGTGAAGGGTTTCTCTGCACTCTAATCCTGCTCTGAATATGTCATGTGAAGGGTTTCTCTGCACTCTAATCCTGCTCTGAATATGTCATGTGAAGGGTTTCTCTGCACTCTAATCCTGCTCTGAATATGTCATGTGAAGGGTTTCTCTGCACTCTAATCCTGCTCTGAATATGTCATGTGAAGGGTTTCTCTGCACTCTAATCCTGCTCTGAATATGTCATGTGAAGGGTTTCTCTGCACTCTAATCCTGCTCTGAATATGTCATGTGAAGGGTTTCTCTGCACTCTAATCCTGCTCTGAATATGACATGTGAAGGGTTTCTCTGCACTCTAATCCTGCTCTGAATGTGAAGGGTTTCTCTGCACTCTAATCCTGCTCTGAATATGTCATGTGAAGGGTTTCTCTGCACTCTAATCCTGCTCTGAATATGTCATGTGAAGGGTTTCTCTGCACTCTAATCCTGCTCTGAATATGACATGTGAAGGGTTTCTCTGCACTCTAATCCTGCTCTGAATATGTCATGTGAAGGGTTTCTCTGCACTCTAATCCTGCTCTGAATATGTCATGTGAAGGGTTTCTCTGCACTCTAATCCTGCTCTGAATATGTCATGTGAAGGGTTTCTCTGCACTCTAATCCTGCTCTGAATATGTCATGTGAAGGGTTTCTCTGCACTCTAATCCTGCTCTGAATATGTCATGTGAAGGGTTTCTCTGCACTCTAATCCTGCTCTGAATATGTCATGTGAAGGGTTTCTCTGCACTCTAATCCTGCTCTGAATATGTCATGTGAAGGGTTTCTCTGCACTCTAATCCTGCTCTGAATATGTCATGTGAAGGGTTTCTCTGCACTCTAATCCTGCTCTGAATATGTCATGTGAAGGGTTTCTCTGCACTCTAATCCTGCTCTGAATATGTCATGTGAAGGGTTTCTCTGCACTCTAATCCTGCTCTGAATATGACATGTGAAGGGTTTCTCTGCACTCTAATCCTGCTCTGAATATGTCATGTGAAGGGTTTCTCTGCACTCTAATCCTGCTCTGAATATGTCATGTGAAGGGTTTCTCTGCACTCTAATCCTGCTCTGAATATGTCATGTGAAGGGTTTCTCTGCACTCTAATCCTGCTCTGAATATGTCATGTGAAGGGTTTCTCTGCACTCTAATCCTGCTCTGAATATGTCATGTGAAGGGTTTCTCTGCACTCTAATCCTGCTCTGAATATGTCATGTGAAGGGTTTCTCTGCACTCTAATCCTGCTCTGAATATGTCATGTGAAGGGTTTCTCTGCACTCTAATCCTGCTCTGAATATGTCATGTGAAGGGTTTCTCTGCACTCTAATCCTGCTCTGAATATGTCATGTGAAGGGTTTCTCTGCACTCTAATCCTGCTCTGAATATGTCATGTGAAGGGTTTCTCTGCACTCTAATCCTGCTCTGAATATGTCATGTGAAGGGTTTCTCTGCACTCTAATCCTGCTCTGAATATGTCATGTGAAGGGTTTCTCTGCACTCTAATCCTGCTCTGAATATGACATGTGAAGGGTTTCTCTGCACTCTAATCCTGCTCTGAATATGACATGTGAAGGGTTTCTCTGCACTCTAATCCTGCTCTGAATATGACATGTGAAGGGTTTCTCTGCACTCTAATCCTGCTCTGAATATGACATGTGAAGGGTTTCTCTGCACTCTAATCCTGCTCTGAATATGTCATGTGAAGGGTTTCTCTGCACTCTAATCCTGCTCTGAATATGTCATGTGAAGGGTTTCTCTGCACTCTAATCCTGCTCTGAATATGTCATGTGAAGGGTTTCTCTGCACTCTAATCCTGCTCTGAATATGTCATGTGAAGGGTTTCTCTGCACTCTAATCCTGCTCTGAATATGTCATGTGAAGGGTTTCTCTGCACTCTAATCCTGCTCTGAATATGTCATGTGAAGGGTTTCTCTGCACTCTAATCCTGCTCTGAATATGTCATGTGAAGGGTTTCTCTGCACTCTAATCCTGCTCTGAATTTCTCTGCACTCTAATCCTGCTCTGAATATGTCATGTGAAGGGTTTCTCTGCACTCTAATCCTGCTCTGAATATGTCATGTGAAGGGTTTCTCTGCACTCTAATCCTGCTCTGAATATGTCATGTGAAGGGTTTCTCTGCACTCTAATCCTGCTCTGAATATGACATGTGAAGGGTTTCTCTGCACTCTAATCCTGCTCTGAATATGTCATGTGAAGGGTTTCTCTGCACTCTAATCCTGCTCTGAATATGTCATGTGAAGGGTTTCTCTGCACTCTAATCCTGCTCTGAATATGTCATGTGAAGGGTTTCTCTGCACTCTAATCCTGCTCTGAATATGTCATGTGAAGGGTTTCTCTGCACTCTAATCCTGCTCTGAATATGTCATGTGAAGGGTTTCTCTGCACTCTAATCCTGCTCTGAATATGTCATGTGAAGGGTTTCTCTGCACTCTAATCCTGCTCTGAATATGTCATGTGAAGGGTTTCTCTGCACTCTAATCCTGCTCTGAATATGTCATGTGAAGGGTTTCTCTGCACTCTAATCCTGCTCTGAATATGTCATGTGAAGGGTTTCTCTGCACTCTAATCCTGCTCTGAATATGTCATGTGAAGGGTTTCTCTGCACTCTAATCCTGCTCTGAATATGTCATGTGAAGGGTTTCTCTGCACTCTAATCCTGCTCTGAATATGACATGTGAAGGGTTTCTCTGCACTCTAATCCTGCTCTGAATATGTCATGTGAAGGGTTTCTCTGCACTCTAATCCTGCTCTGAATATGTCATGTGAAGGGTTTCTCTGCACTCTAATCCTGCTCTGAATATGTCATGTGAAGGGTTTCTCTGCACTCTAATCCTGCTCTGAATATGTCATGTGAAGGGTTTCTCTGCACTCTAATCCTGCTCTGAATATGTCATGTGAAGGGTTTCTCTGCACTCTAATCCTGCTCTGAATATGACATGTGAAGGGTTTCTCTGCACTCTAATCCTGCTCTGAATATGTCATGTGAAGGGTTTCTCTGCACTCTAATCCTGCTCTGAATATGTCATGTGAAGGGTTTCTCTGCACTCTAATCCTGCTCTGAATATGTCATGTGAAGGGTTTCTCTGCACTCTAATCCTGCTCTGAATATGTCATGTGAAGGGTTTCTCTGCACTCTAATCCTGCTCTGAATATGACATGTGAAGGGTTTCTCTGCACTCTAATCCTGCTCTGAATATGACATGTGAAGGGTTTCTCTGCACTCTAATCCTGCTCTGAATATGTCATGTGAAGGGTTTCTCTGCACTCTAATCCTGCTCTGAATATGTCATGTGAAGGGTTTCTCTGCACTCTAATCCTGCTCTGAATATGTCATGTGAAGGGTTTCTCTGCACTCTAATCCTGCTCTGAATATGTCATGTGAAGGGTTTCTCTGCACTCTAATCCTGCTCTGAATATGTCATGTGAAGGGTTTCTCTGCACTCTAATCCTGCTCTGAATATGTCATGTGAAGGGTTTCTCTGCACTCTAATCCTGCTCTGAATATGTCATGTGAAGGGTTTCTCTGCACTCTAATCCTGCTCTGAATATGACATGTGAAGGGTTTCTCTGCACTCTAATCCTGCTCTGAATATGTCATGTGAAGGGTTTCTCTGCACTCTAATCCTGCTCTGAATATGTCATGTGAAGGGTTTCTCTGCACTCTAATCCTGCTCTGAATATGACATGTGAAGGGTTTCTCTGCACTCTAATCCTGCTCTGAATATGTCATGTGAAGGGTTTCTCTGCACTCTAATCCTGCTCTGAATATGTCATGTGAAGGGTTTCTCTGCACTCTAATCCTGCTCTGAATATGTCATGTGAAGGGTTTCTCTGCACTCTAATCCTGCTCTGAATATGTCATGTGAAGGGTTTCTCTGCACTCTAATCCTGCTCTGAATATGACATGTGAAGGGTTTCTCTGCACTCTAATCCTGCTCTGAATATGTCATGTGAAGGGTTTCTCTGCACTCTAATCCTGCTCTGAATATGACATGTGAAGGGTTTCTCTGCACTCTAATCCTGCTCTGAATATGTCATGTGAAGGGTTTCTCTGCACTCTAATCCTGCTCTGAATATGTCATGTGAAGGGTTTCTCTGCACTCTAATCCTGCTCTGAATATGTCATGTGAAGGGTTTCTCTGCACTCTAATCCTGCTCTGAATATGTCATGTGAAGGGTTTCTCTGCACTCTAATCCTGCTCTGAATATGACATGTGAAGGGTTTCTCTGCACTCTAATCCTGCTCTGAATATGTCATGTGAAGGGTTTCTCTGCACTCTAATCCTGCTCTGAATATGTCATGTGAAGGGTTTCTCTGCACTCTAATCCTGCTCTGAATATGACATGTGAAGGGTTTCTCTGCACTCTAATCCTGCTCTGAATATGTCATGTGAAGGGTTTCTCTGCACTCTAATCCTGCTCTGAATATGACATGTGAAGGGTTTCTCTGCACTCTAATCCTGCTCTGAATATGTCATGTGAAGGGTTTCTCTGCACTCTAATCCTGCTCTGAATATGTCATGTGAAGGGTTTCTCTGCACTCTAATCCTGCTCTGAATATGTCATGTGAAGGGTTTCTCTGCACTCTAATCCTGCTCTGAATATGTCATGTGAAGGGTTTCTCTGCACTCTAATCCTGCTCTGAATATGTCATGTGAAGGGTTTCTCTGCACTCTAATCCTGCTCTGAATATGCTCATGTGAAGGGTTTCTCTGCACTCTAATCCTGCTCTGAATATGACATGTGAAGGGTTTCTCTGCACTCTAATCCTGCTCTGAATATGTCATGTGAAGGGTTTCTCTGCACTCTAATCCTGCTCTGAATATGTCATGTGAAGGGTTTCTCTGCACTCTAATCCTGCTCTGAATATGCACATGTGAAGGGTTTCTCTGCACTCTAATCCTGCTCTGAATATGTCATGTGAAGGGTTTCTCTGCACTCTAATCCTGCTCTGAATATGTCATGTGAAGGGTTTCTCTGCACTCTAATCCTGCTCTGAATATGTCATGTGAAGGGTTTCTCTGCACTCTAATCCTGCTCTGAATATGTCATGTGAAGGGTTTCTCTGCACTCTAATCCTGCTCTGAATATGTCATGTGAAGGGTTTCTCTGCACTCTAATCCTGCTCTGAATATGACATGTGAAGGGTTTCTCTGCACTCTAATCCTGCTCTGAATATGTCATGTGAAGGGTTTCTCTGCACACTAATCCTGCTCTGAATATGTCATGTGAAGGGTTTCTCTGCACTCTAATCCTGCTCTGAATATGTCATGTGAAGGGTTTCTCTGCACTCTAATCCTGCTCTGAATATGTCATGTGAAGGGTTTCTCTGCACTCTAATCCTGCTCTGAATATGTCATGTGAAGGGTTTCTCTGCACTCTAATCCTGCTCTGAATATGTCATGTGAAGGGTTTCTCTGCACTCTAATCCTGCTCTGAATATGACATGTGAAGGGTTTCTCTGCACACTAATCCTGCTCTGAATATGTCATGTGAAGGGTTTCTCTGCACTCTAATCCTGCTCTGAATATGACATGTGAAGGGTTTCTCTGCACTCTAATCCTGCTCTGAATATGACATGTGAAGGGTTTCTCTGCACTCTAATCCTGCTCTGAATATGACATGTGAAGGGTTTCTCTGCACTCTAATCCTGCTCTGAATATGTCATGTGAAGGGTTTCTCTGCACTCTAATCCTGCTCTGAATATGTCATGTGAAGGGTTTCTCTGCACTCTAATCCTGCTCTGAATATGTCATGTGAAGGGTTTCTCTGCACTCTAATCCTGCTCTGAATATGTCATGTGAAGGGTTTCTCTGCACTCTAATCCTGCTCTGAATATGACATGTGAAGGGTTTCTCTGCACTCTAATCCTGCTCTGAATATGTCATGTGAAGGGTTTCTCTGCACTCTAATCCTGCTCTGAATATGTCATGTGAAGGGTTTCTCTGCACTCTAATCCTGCTCTGAATATGTCATGTGAAGGGTTTCTCTGCACTCTAATCCTGCTCTGAATATGTCATGTGAAGGGTTTCTCTGCACTCTAATCCTGCTCTGAATATGACATGTGAAGGGTTTCTCTGCACTCTAATCCTGCTCTGAATATGACATGTGAAGGGTTTCTCTGCACTCTAATCCTGCTCTGAATATGTCATGTGAAGGGTTTCTCTGCACTCTAATCCTGCTCTGAATATGTCATGTGAAGGGTTTCTCTGCACTCTAATCCTGCTCTGAATATGACATGTGAAGGGTTTCTCTGCACTCTAATCCTGCTCTGAATATGACATGTGAAGGGTTTCTCTGCACTCTAATCCTGCTCTGAATATGTCATGTGAAGGGTTTCTCTGCACTCTAATCCTGCTCTGAATATGTCATGTGAAGGGTTTCTCTGCACTCTAATCCTGCTCTGAATATGTCATGTGAAGGGTTTCTCTGCACTCTAATCCTGCTCTGAATATGTCATGTGAAGGGTTTCTCTGCACACTAATCCTGCTCTGAATATGTCATGTGAAGGGTTTCTCTGCACTCTGCTCTGAATATGTCATGTGAAGGGTTTCTCTGCACTCTAATCCTGCTCTGAATATGACATGTCTCTGCACACACTGAGAACAGCATTTCTCTGCACACTAATCCTGCTCTGAATATGTCATGTGAAGGGTTTCTCTGCACTCTAATCCTGCTCTGAATATGAGAAGGGTTTCTCTGCATCTAATCCTGCTCTGAAGGGTTTCTCTGCACACTAATCCTGCTCTGAATATGTCACAGAAGGGTTTCTCTGCACTCTAATCCTGCTCACATGTGAAGGGTTTCTCTGCACACTAATCCTGCTCTGAATATGTCATGTGAAGGGTTTCTCTGCACACTAATCCTGCTCTGAATATGTCATGTGAAGGGTTTCTCTGCACTCTAATCCTGCACTGAATATGTCATGTGAAGGGTTTCTCTGCACTCTAATCCTGCTCTGAATATGACATGTGAAGGGTTTCTCTGCACTCTATCCTCACTGAATATGTCATGTGAAGGGTTTCTCTGCACTCTAAGAACAGCATCTCCACACACTGAGAACAGCATCTCCACACACTGAGAACAGCATCTCCACACACTGAGAACAGCATCTCCACACACTGAGAACAGCATCTCCACACACTGAGAACAGCATCTCCACACACTGAGAACAGCATCTCCACACACTGAGAACACAGCATCTCCACACACTGAGAACAGCATCTCCACACTGACTGAGAACAGCATCTCCACACACTGAGAACAGCATCTCCACACACTGAGAACAGCATCTCCACACACTGAGAACAGCATCTCCACACACTGAGAACAGCATCTCCACACACTGAGAACAGCATCTCCACACTCCACTGAGAACAGCATCTCCACACACTGAGAACAGCATCTCCACACACTGAGAACAGCATCTCCACACACTGAGAACAGCATCTCCACACACTGAGAACAGCATCTCCACACACTGAGAACAGCATCTCCACACACTGAGAACAGCATCTCCACACACTGAGAACAGCATCTCCACACACTGAGAACAGCATCTCCACACACTGAGAACAGCATCTCCACACACATGAGAACAGCATCTCCACACACTGAGAACAGCATCTCCACACACTGAGAACAGCATCTCCACACACTGAGAACAGCATCTCCACACACTGAGAACAGCATCTCCACACACTGAGAACAGCATCTCCACACACTGAGAACAGCATCTCCACACTGAGAACAGCATCTCCACACACTGAGAACAGCATCTCCACACACTGAGAACAGCATCTCCACACACTGAGAACAGCATCTCCACACACTGAGAACAGCATCTCCACACACTGAGAACAGCATCTCCACACAGAACAGCATCTCCACACACTGAGAACAGCATCTCCACACACTGAGAACAGCATCTCCACACACTGAGAACAGCATCTCCACACACTGAGAACAGCATCTCCACACACTGAGAACAGCATCTCCACACACTGAGAACAGCATCTCCACACACTGAGAACAGCATCTCCACACACTGAGAACAGCATCTCCACACACTGAGAACAGCATCTCCACACACTGAGAACAGCATCTCCACACACTGAGAACAGCATCTCCACACACTGAGAACAGCATCTCCACACACTGAGAACAGCATCTCCACACACTGAGAACAGCATCTCCACACAGAACACTCCACACACTGAGAACAGCATCTCCACACACTGAGAACAGCATCTCCACACACTGAGAACAGCATCTCCACACACTGAGAACAGCATCTCCACACACTGAGAACAGCATCTCCACACACTGAGAACAGCATCTCCACACACTGAGAACAGCATCTCCACACACTGAGAACAGCATCTCCACACACTGAGAACAGCATCTCCACACACTGAGAACAGCATCTCCACACACTGAGAACAGCATCTCCACACACTGAGAACAGCATCTCCACACACAGAGAACAGCATCTCCACACACTGAGAACAGCATCTCCACACACTGAGAACAGCATCTCCACACACTGAGAACAGCATCTCCACACAGAACAGCATCTCCACACACTGAGAACAGCATCTCCACACACTGAGAACAGCATCTCCACACACTGAGAACAGCATCTCCACACACTGAGAACAGCATCTCCACACACTGAGAACAGCATCTCCACACACTGAGAACAGCATCTCCACACACTGAGAACAGCATCTCCACACACTGAGAACAGCATCTCCACACACTGAGAACAGCATCTCCACACACTGAGAACAGCATCTCCACACACTGAGAACAGCATCTCCACACACTGCAGCATCTCCACACACTGAGAACAGCATCTCCACACACTGAGAACAGCATCTCCACACACTGAGAACAGCATCTCCACACACTGAGAACAGCATCTCCACACACTGAGAACAGCATCTCCACACACTGAGAACAGAGAACATCTCCACACACTGAGGACAGCATCTCCACACACTGAGAACATCTCCACACACTGAGAACAGCATCTCCACACACTGAGAACAGCATCTCCACACACTGAGAACAGCATCTCCACACACTGAGAACAGCATCTCCACACACTGAGAACAGCATCTCCACACACTGAGAACAGCATCTCCACACACTGAGAACAGCATCTCCACTGAGAACACACTGACACACTGAGAACAGCATCTCCACACACTGAGAACAGCATCTCCACACACTGAGAACAGCATCTCCAGAACACACTGAGAACAGCATCTCCACACACTGAGAACAGCATCTCCACACACTGAGAACAGCATCTCCAGAACACACACACTGAGAACAGCATCTCCACACACTGAGAACAGCATCTCCACACACTGAGAACAGCATCTCCACACACTGAGAACAGCATCTCCACACACTGAGAACAGCATCTCCACACACTGAGAACAGCATCTCCACACACTGAGAACAGCATCTCCACACACTGAGAACAGCATCTCCACACACTGAGAACAGCATCTCCACACACTGAGAACAGCATCTCCACACACTGAGAACAGCATCTCCACACACTGAGAACAGCATCTCCACACACTGAGAACAGCATCTCCACACACTGAGAACAGCATCTCCACACACTGAGAACAGCATCTCCACACACTGAGAACAGCATCTCCACACACTGAGAACAGCATCTCCACACACTGAGAACAGCATCTCCACACACTGAGAACAGCATCTCCACACACTGAGAACAGCATCTCCACACACTGAGAACAGCATCTCCACACACTGAGAACAGCATCTCCACACACTGAGAACAGCATCTCCACACACTGAGAACAGCATCTCCACACACTGAGAACAGCATCTCCACACACTGAGAACAGCATCTCCACACACTGAGAACAGCATCTCCACACACTGAGAACAGCATCTCCACACACTGAGAACAGCATCTCCACACACTGAGAACAGCATCTCCACACACTGAGAACAGCATCTCCACACACTGAGAACAGCATCTCCACACACTGAGAACAGCATCTCCACACACTGAGAACAGCATCTCCACACACTGAGAACAGCATCTCCACACACTGAGAACAGCATCTCCACACACTGAGAACAGCATCTCCACACACTGAGAACAGCACACTCCATCTCCACACTGAGAACAGCATCTCCACACACTGAGAACAGCATCTCCACACACTGAGAACAGCATCTCCACACACTGAGAACAGCATCTCCACACACTGAGAACAGCATCTCCACACACTGAGAACAGCATCTCCACACACTGAGAACAGCATCTCCACACACTGAGAACAGCATCTCCACACACTGAGAACAGCATCTCCACACACTGAGAACAGCATCTCCACACACTGAGAACAGCATCTCCACACACTGAGAACAGCATCTCCACACACTGAGAACAGCATCTCCACACACTGAGAACAGCATCTCCACACACTGAGAACAGCATCTCCACACACTGAGAACAGCATCTCCACACACTGAGAACAGCATCTCCACACACTGAGAACAGCATCTCCACACACTGAGAACAGCATCTCCACACACTGAGAACAGCATCTCCACACACTGAGAACAGCATCTCCACACACTGAGAACACACTGAGAACAGCATCTCCACACACTGAGAACAGCATCTCCACACACTGAGAACAGCATCTCCACACACTGAGAACAGCATCTCCACACACTGAGAACAGCATCTCCACACACTGAGAACAGCATCTCCACACACTGAGAACAGCATCTCCACACACTGAGAACAGCATCTCCACACACTGAGAACAGCATCTCCACACACTGAGAACAGCATCTCCACACACTGAGAACAGCATCTCCACACACTGAGAACAGCATCTCCACACACTGAGAACAGCATCTCCACACACTGAGAACAGCATCTCCACACACTGAGAACAGCATCTCCACACACTGAGAACAGCATCTCCACACACTGAGAACAGCATCTCCACACACTGAGAACAGCATCTCCACACACTGAGAACAGCATCTCCACACACTGAGAACAGCATCTCCACACACACTGAGAACAGCATCTCCACACACTGAGAACAGCATCTCCACACACTGAGAACAGCATCTCCACACACTGAGAACAGCATCTCCACACACTGAGAACAGCATCTCCACACACTGAGAACAGCATCACACACTGAGAACAGCATCTCCACACACTGAGAACAGCATCTCCACACACTGAGAACAGCATCTCCACACACTGAGAACAGCATCTCCACACACTGAGAACAGCATCTCCACACACTGAGAACAGCATCTCCACACACTGAGAACAGCATCTCCACACACTGAGAACAGCATCTCCACACACTGAGAACAGCATCTCCACACAGAGAACAGCATCTCCACACACAGCATCTCCACACACTGAGAACAGCATCTCCACACACTGAGAACAGCATCTCCACACACTGAGAACAGCATCTCCACACACTGAGAACAGCATGAGAACAGCATCTCCACACACTGAGAACAGCATCTCCACACACTGAGAACAGCATCTCCACACACTGAGAACAGCATCTCCACACACTGAGAACAGCATCTCCACACACTGAGAACAGCATCTCCACACACTGAGAACAGCATCTCCACACACTGAGAACAGCATCTCCACACACTGAGAACAGCATCTCCACACACTGAGAACAGCATCTCCACACACTGAGAACAGCATCTCCACACACTGAGAACAGCATCTCCACACTGAGAACAGCATCTCCACACTGAGAACAGCATCTCCACACACTGAGAACAGCATCTCCACACACTGAGAACAGCATCTCCACACACTGAGAACAGCATCTCCACACACTGAGAACAGCATCTCCACACACTGAGAACAGCATCTCCACACACTGAGAACAGCATCTCCACACACTGAGAACAGCATCTCCACACACTGAGAACAGCATCTCCACACACTGAGAACAGCATCTCCACACACTGAGAACAGCATCTCCACACACTGAGAACAGCATCTCCACACACTGAGAACAGCATCTCCACACACTGAGAACAGCATCTCCACACACTGAGAACAGCATCTCCACACACTGAGAACAGCATCTCCACACACTGAGAACAGCATCTCCACACACTGAGAACAGCATCTCCACACACTGAGAACAGCATCTCCACACACTGAGAACAGCATCTCCACACACTGAGAACAGCATCTCCACACACTGAGAACAGCATCTCCACACACTGAGAACAGCATCTCCACACACTGAGAACAGCATCTCCACACACTGAGAACAGCATCTCCACACACTGAGAACAGCATCTCCACACACTGAGAACAGCATCTCCACACACTGAGAACAGCATCTCCACACACTGAGAACAGCATCTCCACACACTGAGAACAGCATCTCCACACACTGAGAACAGCATCTCCACACACTGAGAACAGCATCTCCACACACTGAGAACAGCATCTCCACACACTGAGAACAGCATCTCCACACACTGAGAACAGCATCTCCACACACATGAGAACAGCATCTCCACACACTGAGAACAGCATCTCCACACACTGAGAACAGCATCTCCACACACTGAGAACAGCATCTCCACACACTGAGAACAGCATCTCCACACACTGAGAACAGCATCTCCACACACTGAGAACAGCATCTCCACACACTGAGAACAGCATCTCCACACACTGAGAACAGCATCTCCACACACTGAGAACAGCATCTCCACACACTGAGAACAGCATCTCCACACACTGAGAACAGCATCTCCACACACTGAGAACAGCATCTCCACACACTGAGAACAGCATCTCCACACACTGAGAACAGCATCTCCACACACTGAGAACAGCATCTCCACACACTGAGAACAGCATCTCCACACACTGAGAACAGCATCTCCACACACTCCACACACTGAGAACAGCATCTCCACACACTGAGAACAGCATCTCCACACACTGAGAACAGCATCTCCACACACATGAGAACAGCATCTCCACACACTGAGAACAGCATCTCCACACACTGAGAACAGCATCTCCACACACTGAGAACAGCATCTCCACACACTGAGAACAGCATCTCCACACACTGAGAACAGCATCTCCACACACTGAGAACAGCATCTCCACACACTGAGAACAGCATCTCCACACACTGAGAACAGCATCTCCACACACTGAGAACAGCATCTCCACACACTGAGAACAGCATCTCCACACACTGAGAACAGCATCTCCACACACTGAGAACAGCATCTCCACACACTGAGAACAGCATCTCCACACACTGAGAACAGCATCTCCACACACTGAGAACAGCATCTCCACACACTGAGAACAGCATCTCCACACACTGAGAACAGCATCTCCACACACTGAGAACAGCATCTCCACACACTGAGAACAGCATCTCCACACACTGAGAACAGCATCTCCACACACTGAGAACAGCATCTCCACACACTGAGAACAGCATCTCCACACACTGAGAACAGCATCTCCACACACTGAGAACATCTCCACACACTGCATCTCCACACACTGAGAACAGCATCTCCACACACTGAGAACAGCATCTCCACACACTGAGAACAGCATCTCCACACACTGAGAACAGCATCTCCACACACTGAGAACAGCATCTCCACACACTGAGAACAGCATCTCCACACACTGAGAACAGCATCTCCACACACTGAGAACAGCATCTCCACACACTGAGAACAGCATCTCCACACACTGAGAACATCTCCAGAACAGCATCTCCACACACTGAGAACAGCATCTCCACACACTGAGAACAGCAGCACACTCAGCACACACACTGAGAACAGCATCTCCACACACTGAGAACAGCATCTCCACACACTGAGAACAGCATCTCCACACACTGAGAACAGCATCTCCACACACTGAGAACAGCATCTCCACACACTGAGAACAGCATCTCCACACACTGAGAACAGCATCTCCACACACTGAGAACAGCATCTCCACACACTGAGAACAGCATCTCCACACACTGAGAACAGCATCTCCACACACTGAGAACAGCATCTCCCACAGAACAGCATCTCCACACACTGAGAACAGCATCTCCACACACTGAGAACAGCATCTCCACACACTGAGAACAGCATCTCCACACACTGAGAACAGCATCTCCACACACTGAGAACAGCATCTCCACACACTGAGAACAGCATCTCCACACACTGAGAACAGCATCTCCACACACTGAGAACAGCATCTCCACACAGCATCTCCACACACTGAGAACAGCATCTCCACACACTGAGAACAGCATCTCCACACACTGAGAACAGCATCTCCACACACTGAGAACAGCATCTCCACACACTGAGAACAGCATCTCCACACACTGAGAACAGCATCTCCACACACTGAGAACAGCATCTCCACACACTGAGAACAGCATCTCCACACACTGAGAACAGCATCTCCACACACTGAGAACAGCATCTCCACACACTGAGAACAGCATCTCCACACACTCCACACACTGAGAACAGCATCTCCACACACTGAGAACAGCATCTCCACACACTGAGAACAGCATCTCCACACACTGAGAACAGCATCTCCACACACTGAGAACAGCATCTCCACACACTGAGAACAGCATCTCCACACACTGAGAACAGCATCTCCACACACTGAGAACAGCATCTCCACACACTGAGAACAGCATCTCCACACACTGAGAACAGCATCTCCACACACTGAGAACAGCATCTCCACACACTGAGAACAGCATCTCCACACACTGAGAACAGCATCTCCACACACTGAGAACAGCATCTCCACACACTGAGAACAGCATCTCCACACACTGAGAACAGCATCTCCACACACTGAGAACAGCATCTCCACACACTGAGAACAGCATCTCCACACACTGAGAACAGCATCTCCACACACTGAGAACAGCATCTCCACACACTGAGAACAGCATCTCCACACTGAGAACAGCATCTCCACACACTGAGAACAGCATCTCCACACACTGAGAACAGCATCTCCACACACTGAGAACAGCATCTCCACACACTGAGAACAGCATCTCCACACACTGAGAACAGCATCTCCACACACTGAGAACAGCATCTCCACACACTGAGAACAGCATCTCCACACACTGAGAACAGCATCTCCACTCCACACTGAGAACAGCATCTCCACACACTGAGAACAGCATCTCCACACACTGAGAACAGCATCTCCACACACTGAGAACAGCATCTCCACACACTGAGAACAGCATCTCCACACATCTGAGAACAGATCTCCACACACTGAGAACAGCATCTCCACACACTGAGAACAGCATCTCCACACACTGAGAACAGCATCTCCACACACTGAGAACAGCATCTCCACACACTGAGAACAGCATCTCCACACACTGAGAACAGCATCTCCACACACTGAGAACAGCATCTCCACACACTGAGAACAGCATCTCCACACACTGAGAACAGCATCTCCACAGAACACATCTCCACACACTGAGAACAGCATCTCCACACACTGAGAACAGCATCTCCACACACTGAGAACAGCATCTCCACACACTGAGAACAGCATCTCCACACACTGAGAACAGCATCTCCACACACTGAGAACAGCATCTCCACACACTGAGAACAGCATCTCCACACACTGAGAACAGCATCTCCACACACTGAGAACAGCATCTCCACACACTGAGAACAGCATCTCCACACACTGAGAACAGCATCTCCACACACTGAGAACAGCATCTCCACAGAACACATCTCCACACACTGAGAACAGCATCTCCACACACTGAGAACAGCATCTCCACACACTGAGAACAGCATCTCCACACACTGAGAACAGCATCTCCACACACTGAGAACAGCATCTCCACACACTGAGAACAGCATCTCCACACACTGAGAACAGCATCTCCACACACTGAGAACAGCATCTCCACACACTGAGAACAGCATCTCCACACACTGAGAACAGCATCTCCACACACTGAGAACAGCATCTCCACACACTGAGAACAGCATCTCCACACACTGAGAACAGCATCTCCACACACTGAGAACAGCATCTCCACACACTGAGAACAGCATCTCCACACACTGAGAACAGCATCTCCACACACTGAGAACAGCATCTCCACACACTGAGAACAGAGATCTCCACACACTGAGAACAGCATCTCCACACACTGAGAACAGCATCTCCACACACTGAGAACAGCATCTCCACACACTGAGAACAGCATCTCCACACACTGAGAACAGCATCTCCACACACTGAGAACAGCATCTCCACACACTGAGAACAGCATCTCCACACACTGAGAACAGCATCTCCACACAGAACAGCATCTCCACACACTGAGAACAGCATCTCCACACACTGAGAACAGCATCTCCACACACTGAGAACAGCATCTCCACACACTGAGAACAGCATCTCCACACACTGAGAACAGCATCTCCACACACTGAGAACAGCATCTCCACACACTGAGAACAGCATCTCCACACACTGAGAACAGCATCTCCACACACTGAGAACAGCATCTCCACACACTGAGAACAGCATCTCCACACACTGAGAACAGCATCTCCACACACTGAGAACAGCATCTCCACACACTGAGAACAGCATCTCCACACACTGAGAACAGCATCTCCACACACATCTCCACACACTGAGAACAGCATCTCCACACACTGAGAACAGCATC
>NW_024471559.1:73175-98175 GCF_017654505.1 Polyodon spathula | reverse complement strand
TCCAGGGAGCAGGGAGGACAAGGGGGAGGAAGCAGAGGAGAGAGAGAGGAGAGAGAGAGGGGAGGGGAGGGAGAGAGAGAGAGAGAGGCCTAGGTGAGGTGGAGGAAGAGGGAGGGGAGGACATGGCCAGGAGAGAGAGAGAGGAGAGTGAGGGAGGCTAGGACTTCTAGATTCTCAATGCCGTTTACTCCAAATTCCTGAAATAGGTGAGGTGGGGGATCAGGTGACCAGCGTGTAGAGCGACCACATTTAATCAAGGGCTTGCAAATTCATCTTGCGTTATTTTTTAGATATTGAGTTATTAATTAATTAGTTAATTGTTTTTTTTAATAGTCTGAAAGCTGCCTGCGTGTGTATATACTATATATAAAACTGAATGCATTTTACGTTTAAAAAACAAAGATAAATATAAATCAGCAGAAAGTTGGTGTTTGGCTGCTGAGCGCAGAGCAGTTTGCTGCAGATGTGATGTGACTGAGCTGTGGGCGCAGGCTCTTTATAACAGCCTTTCCTTTAGAGGACAGTACAGTTGCATAGGATGCTTGATAACAGAATCAGGCGTGTGTGTTGTGTGGTGTGTGAGTGTGTCCTGTGTGTGTGTGTCTGTGTGTGTGTAGTGTGAGAGTGTGTGTCTGTGTGTGTGTGTGGGTGTGTGTGTGCATGTTGTGTGTAAAAAACAAAAATAAATATAAATGTGTGAAAGTGTGGTGTGTGGCTGTGAGTGTGTGCAGAGGGGCTGATGTGTGATGTGTGTGTGTGTGTGTGTTACATGCTGTGTGTGTGTGTGTGTGTGTGTGGTGTGTGTGTTAGAGAGTGTGTGAGAGAGAGAGAGTGGTGGTGGCTCGTGTGTCTGTGTGTCTTTGGTGTGTGTGTGTGTGTGTGTGTGTGTGTCTGAGGGTGAGGGAGGTGGAGCAGGAGGGGGAGGAGGAATGGCCAGGAAGTCTTGATTATCACTACTAGATTCTCAATGCCGTTTACTCCAAATTCCTGAAATATATCAGTGACCAGCGTGTAGAGAGACCACATTTAATCAAGGGCTTGCTTCATCATGCGTTATTTTTTAGATATTGATATTAAGTAGTGTAATTGGGTTTTTTAATAGTCTGAAAGCTGCCTGCGTGTGTATATACTATATATAAAACTGAATGCATTTTACGTTTAAAAAACAAAGATAAATATAAATCAGCAGAAAGTTGGTGTTTGGCTGCTGAGCGCAGAGCAGTTTGCTGCAGATATGTGATGTGACTGAGCTGCAGTGGGCGCAGGCTCTTTACATAACAGCCTTTCCCACTGTACATCACACAGCCCCCACTGTACATCACACAGCCCACTGTACATCACACAGCCCAGCCCACTGTACATCACACAGCACAGCCCACTGACAGCCCAGCCCACTGTACATCACACAGCACAGCCCAGCCCACTGTACATCACACAGCACAGCCCACTGTACATCACACAGCACAGCCCACTGTACATCACACAGCACAGCCCACTGTACATCACACAGCACAGCCCACTGTACATCACACAGCACAGCCCACTGTACATCACACAGCCCAGCCCACTGTACATCACACAGCACAGCCCACTGTACATCACACAGCACCAGCCCACTGTACATCACACAGCACAGCCCACTGTACACTCACACAGCACAGCCCACTGTACATCACACAGCCCACTGTACATCACACAGCCCCCACTGTACATCACACAGCACAGCCCACTGTACATCACACAGCCCAGCCCACTGTACATCACACAGCACAGCCCACTGTACATCACACAGCACAGCCCACTGTACATCACACAGCACCCACACAGCATCACAGCCCACTGTACATCACACAGCACAGCCCACTGTACATCACACAGCACAGCCCACTGTACATCACACAGCCCACTGTACATCACACAGCACAGCCCACTGTACATCACACAGCACAGCCCACTGTACATCACACAGCACAGCCCACTGTACATCACACAGCACAGCCCACTGTACATCACACAGCACAGCCCACTGTACATCACACAGCACAGCCCACTGTACATCACACAGCACAGCCCACTGTACATCACACAGCCCAGCCCACTGTACATCACACAGCCCAGCCCACTGTACACACACACAGCCCACTGTACATCACACAGCACAGCCCACTGTACATCACACAGCCCAGCCCACTGTACATCACACAGCACAGCCCACTGTACATCACACAGCCCAGCCCACTGTACATCACACAGCACAGCCCACTGTACATCACACAGCACAGCCCACTGTACATCACACAGCACTGTACATCACACAGCCCACAGCCCACTGTACATCACACAGCACAGCCCACTGTACATCACACAGCAGCCCACTGCATCACACAGCCCACCCCACAGCACACAGCACAGCCCACTACATCACACAGCCCACTGTACATCACACAGCACAGCCCACTGTACATCACACAGCACAGCCCACTGTACATCACACAGCACAGCCCACTGTACATACACAGCACAGCCCACTGTACATCACACAGCACAGCCCACTGTACATCACACAGCACAGCCCACTGTACATCACACAGCACAGCCCACTGTACATCACACAGCCCAGCCCACTGTACATCACACAGCCAGCCCACTGTACATCACACAGCACAGCCCACTGTACATCACACAGCCCAGCCCACTGTACATCACACAGCCCAGCCCACTGTACATCACACAGCACAGCCCACTGTACATCACACAGCACAGCCCACTGTACATCACACAGCACAGCCCACTGTACATCACACAGCACAGCCCACTGTACATCACACAGCCCAGCCCACTGTACATCACACAGCACAGCCCACTGTACATCACACAGCACAGCCCACTGTACATCACACAGCACAGCCCACTGTACATCACACAGCCCAGCCCACTGTACATCACACAGCCCAGCCCACTGTACATCACACAGCCCAGCCCACTGTACATCACACAGCCCAGCCC
The DNA here is from genome assembly GCF_017654505.1 of Polyodon spathula. NCBI lineage: Eukaryota > Metazoa > Chordata > Actinopteri > Acipenseriformes > Polyodontidae > Polyodon > Polyodon spathula. Next base: position 95,169 of record NW_024471559.1, on the reverse strand, counting down.
AGCCCACTGTACATCACACAGCACAGCCCACTGTACCACACAGCACAGCCCACTGTACATCACACAGCACAGCCCACTGTACATCACACAGCACAGCCCACTGTACATCACACAGCACAGCCCACTGTACATCACACAGCACAGCCCACTGTACATCACACAGCACAGCCCACTGTACATCACACAGCACAGCCCACTGTACATCACACAGCACAGCCCACTGTACATCACACAGCCCAGCCCACTGTACATCACACAGCCCAGCCCACTGTACATCACACAGCACAGCCCACTGTACATCACACAGCACAGCCCACTGTACATCACACAGCCCACACTGTACATCACACAGCACAGCCCACTGTACATCACACAGCCCAGCCCACTGTACATGTACACACACAGCCCAGCCCACTGTACATCACACAGCACAGCCCACTGTACATCACACAGCACAGCCCACTGTACATCACACAGCCCAGCCCACTGTACATCACACAGCCCAGCCCACTGTACATCACACAGCCCAGCCCACTGTACATCACACAGCCCACTGTACATCACACAGCACAGCCCACTGTACATCACACAGCACAGCCCACTGTACATCACACAGCCCAGTACCACACCCACTGTACATCACACAGCCCAGCCCACTGTACATCACACAGCACAGCCCACTGTACATCACACAGCACAGCCCACTGTACATCACACAGCACAGCCCACTGTACATCACACAGCACACAGCCCACTGTACATCACACAGCACAGCCCACTGTACATCACACAGCCCAGCCCACTGTACATCACACAGCACAGCCCACTGTACATCACACAGCACAGCCCACTGTACATCACACAGCCCAGCCCACTGTACATCACACAGCCCACTGTACATCACACAGCAGCCAGCCCACTGTACATCACACAGCCCAGCCCACTGTACATCACACAGCCCAGCCCACTGTACATCACACAGCACAGCCCACTGTACATCACACAGCCCACTGTACATCACACAGCAGCCCACTGTACATCACACAGCCCACTGTACATCACACAGCACAGCACAGCACAGTTCACCGAGTGGTTCTTGAATGAATAAGTGTGTTTTATAGTTGGCAAGAACACAGTTTTGCAGAGTTCAAATTGCACTGGAAATAAGAGCCCAAGCTGATTCTACCAGCACAACAATGTGGACGACAGTTATCTTTATTTTAAACACCCAGACCTCAGCTGCCCCTTCATACAATTCATCTTTCTCAATAGCAAAAACGAAAAGATACATAATGCCAGGTCCACAGCATGTAAGAAACACATTCAATTAGCAGGCTAATAGAAGAGTGCTTCCCCATTCTGAAACAAACTGAAAACCACACATAGAAAACAAAACACACACACAGAGCTGCAGCAACAGCAATACTGACTTCCAGGAGCCTCAAACTGCACGGGGACACCCACATATATATATACATATAGACACACAATCACAAACATACCGTCGTGCTTCAAAAATTAAATAATAATCAATCATAATAATAATCAATATTAATAATAATTTATAAGGAGTGTAGTTTCACAACTGTTTAGTTTTGTAGTGTCTGAAAGGTGCTTTACTGGCGGAAAACAAAACAGCGCGCAGCGTGGAGCGAGAGGGATGCTGAAACTCCAGATCAGCTCCTCCAACACGTGGATCACCGGGATGGGAAGCAGACTCCTGCTGCACAGCAGCGTTTAACACAAGCTCAGCCAGCCATGCTCAGGGGAGTCGCTGCAAACTCGCAGCACAAACCAGGACTTCTTATCAAGGCTTCACAATGGAAAACCTGCACTGCTTCAGAGTGCCCTGCAGCGAGACTCTTGCTTCCCCAGAGTGGTCCCCCTGTCTCTGGGTTCTAGTGGAGCTGGTTGAGGTTCTGGTTCTGGTGCAGCAGTGCCTGGGCCCTGTGGTTCTGCTGGTGTCGGTGCAGGTGTACGGCGTTGACCTCGTTGTTGGCGTTATCCAGTCCCGCCTCGAAGCCGATGGGCGCCGAGGGCATGAACTGCCGGAAGATGCTGACGCTGCCGTGCCAGAACGTGGGCTGGGGAAGCCGCGCCGCACGGCTCCAGGTTCCAGTCGAGGGGTCGTAGGCCTCCACCACGTCCGACAGCTCGAAGGTGTCATCGTAACCACCCGACACGAACAGCTTCCCACCCAGCGGGGCCACGCTGCCCCCCACGTGGACCTGGCAGAGACACAGAGGAAGAGTGAGAGCACGCCCCAGCCCCGGGGAGGGTCAGAGACACAGAGGCACAGCGAGAGCACGCCCCAGCCCCGGGGAGGGTCAGAGACACAGAGGCACAGCGAGAGCACGCCCCAGCCCCGGGGAGGGTCAGAGATCAGAGGCACAGCGAGAGCATTCCCCAGGGGGAGGGTGAGACACGAGGCACAGCGAGAGCAGCCCCAGCCCTGCAGGAACAGAGAGGCGGGGTCAGGGAGACACAGACACACTGCACAGCGAGAGCACGCCCCAGCCCCGGGGAGGGTCAGAGACACAGAGGCACAGCGAGAGCACGCCCCAGCCCCGGGGAGGGTCAGAGACACAGAGGCACAGCGAGAGCACTGCACTGGGGCACACCGCACACTGCACTGGGGCACACCGCACACTGCACTGGGGCACACCGCACACTGCACTGGGGCACACCGCAGCACCACACTGCACGGGGCACTGGGGTCACACCGCACACTGCACTGGGGCACACCGCACACTGCACTGGGGCACACCACACTGCACTGGGCACACCGGGGACTGGGGGCACACCGCACACTGCACTGGGGCACACCGCACACTGCACTGGGGCACACCGCACTGGGGCACACTGCACACTGCACTGGGGCACACCGCACACTGCACTGGGGCACACTGCACTGGGGCACACGCACACTGCACCCCGGCACACCGCACACTGCACTGGGGCACACCGAGAGCGCACACTGCACTGGGGCACACCGCACACTGAGGCACAGCGGGGCACACCGCACACTGGGGAGGGGCACACCGCACACTGCACTGGGGCACACCGCACACTGCACCGGGGCACACCGCACACTGCACTGGGGCACACTGCACACTGCACTGGGGCACACCGCACACTGCACTGAACACCGGGGCACACCGCACACTGCACTGGGGCACACCGCACACTGCACTGGGGCACACCGCACACTGCACACACACCGCACACTGGCACACTGCACACTGCACTGGGGCACACTGCACACTGCACTGGGGCACACTGCACTGGGCACACTGGCACACTGCACTGGGGCACACTGCACACTGCACTGGGGCACACCGCACACTGCACTGGGGCACACTGCACACTGCACACTGGCACACCGCACACTGCACTGGGGCACACTGCACTGGGGCACACTGCACACTGCACTGGGGCACACTGCACACTGCACTGGGGCACACTGCACTGGGGCACACTGCACACTGCACTGGGGCACACTGCACACTGCACTGGGGCACACTGCACTGGGCACACTGCACACTGCACTGGGGCACACTGCACTGGCACACTGCACTGGGGCACACCGCACACTGCACTGGGGCACACCGCACACTGCACTGGGGCACACCGCACACTGCACTGGGGCACACCGCACACTGCACTGGGGCACACTGCACTACTGCACTGGGGCACACCGCACACTGCACTGGGGCACACCGCACACTGCACTGGGGCACACCGCACACTGCACTGGGGCACACTGCACACTGCACTGGGGCACACTGCACTGGGGCACACCGCACACTGCACTGGGGCACACTGGGGCACACTGCACTGGGGCACACTGCACACTGCACTGGGGCACACTGCACACTGCACTGGGGCACACTGCACTGGGGCACACTGCACACTGCACTGGGGCACACTGCACACTGCACTGGGGCACACCGCACACTGCACTGGGGCACACTGCACTGCACACTGCACTGGGGCACACTGCACACACTGCACACTGCACTGGGGCACACTGCACACTGCACTGGGGCACACTGCACTGGGGCACACTGCACACTGCACTGGGGCACACTGCACACTGCACTGGGGCACACTGCAGTGCCTGGGCTTAGCTTTCTCTTTCGCTTGTCACTGAATTTACACTGAAGTCGCTGAGAAAGACTCCCAGTGGAAGCGTCTGTCTAAAGCCCCCCATCTCACCTGATGAAGTAGATGAGTCCGTTGAGGGCCACGGTCTTGGGTGCGAAGCTCCAGGGAGGCAGCGGGCCGCAGTTGACCAGGGACCAGCGTCCGGAGTCAGGGTCGTAGCACTGGATGACCATGGTCTCCTGGCCGGCCAGGCAGCCGGTGGCGTAGAGGCGCCCCCTGCAGGCGGTGGTGGAGCAGTTGTCCATGGGGTGCAGCATGGGCGGCAGCGGCTCCCAGGCGTCCAGGCTGTGGTCGTAGCGCTCCGTGCTGTCGGAGGCCACCACGTACAGCTGGCCCTTCAGCAGGCAGGAGGCGTGGTACTCCCGCGGCTTCAGCATCGGGGACACCTCGGTCCACTCGTTCACACTCGAGTTGTAGCGCCACACGCAGTCATACAGCCGCGAGCCGTCAGAGCCGCCTGGAGAGAGACCGGGAGGGGGCAATGAGAACAAGACTCCTGCTCCACAGCGGCTGCATCCGCTCCAGGCTTTACTAGGAGTCCGATTAGCCACAGTGTGTCTTACTAAACCATTCGGACCACCCCTGTTCTCTGCAACAGGAGCCTTATCTCCGTCCCCGCCAAGCGCTTTCTGTAAAAGTTTTACCCTGGTGTTATTAAAACACATCTGTTTTCTGTCAGGCGTTTCAAATGAACTGGACTGAACGGTTTCGCCTGCCGGGCTGGTGAAGCGGCAGCTGTTTGTGATTTCTACAGCAGCACCCACAATCCCAAACACACTGCAATGCAATCCCAGGCTTGCTCCTGCTGCGATAGAAAACCAGCTCTGCGGTGCACAGGAGCCGAGCAGCGTGACTCACGCAGGAATCAGCTGGTTCTGCTTCTGGTTACAGAGACTGTGAAAAACACACCCGAGCCTTCCCCACACCAGCACAGCGGCGTCTCACGTAATCGAGCTTCCTGGCAGAAGACCAGGGCGCCGACGCTGGCGGGATGGCGAGGGCGGTGTGTATTTTGACAGTGTCGTGTACGGGGGTCTGTTCAGTCTCATCTTTCAAAATGTACATATTTCAGTGCCAGGCAGTTAAACGCAAAAGCTTACAACGTTTCTGAATCGTTTCCCTTTCATCTTAAACACCAGGATCCCTTTCACTCACTGTCTCTGAATGAACAGTAAAGTCATCAAACAAATAATAACAACACTAATAATACTACTACTACTAATAATAATAATAATAATAATAATAATAATAATACTGACACTAATAAGAAAATCAAATCCGGTAGAACTCACAGCAGCATTTCCCTAATCAATAATACATTAGTACAACATTAAAGGGTCTTAAGACCACCCCCCACCCCCCCCAGTGGGACCTACCTGTGACGTAGATGTCGTTCCCCAGCGCAGAGATGCTGTAGCCCCCACCCAGGTGTTCGGGGAACTCTGCCAGGTACCTCCAGTGTCCGGTGTGGGGGTTGTAGCAGTCCACGGTGACGAGCTCGTCGCAGTCCTGGTCACAGCCCCCGATCACCACCAGGATCTCGGCCAGGCCGGTGGAGGGGCGCGGCCGCACGCGCTCGCAGGGCTGGTCGTGCCGGTCGTACCCCGCCGACTGGAACGCGCGCGCCTCGGCGACCAGCCCCAGGCAGGACGGGGACGTGTAGACCAGGGGGTCGCTCTCCACGTGGGCCAGCAGGAAGTACCTCCGCACGAAGGGGAGCCGCACCCGCTGGAACAGCTCGGGCCACAAGTGGAGCCGGCGCTGGGGGTCAGCCTTGACCCAGCGAGAGACCATCAGGTACGCCGTCTCCTCCTTGTCCACGTACAGCCGGTCGTCCGACACCAGCTCCAGCAGGCGCTTCAGGGGCAGCCTCTCGAAGTCCGGGCCCTTGGCCAGCTCCACGACGTTGCGCAGGGCGAAGCGGCGGGCGCTCTCGGCCAGCCCCCGGCAGGCGTACGCCTCGGCGAAGTCCTGCAGCTCCAGGCAGTTGGACACGTCCAGCCGCTGCTCCAGGAAGCAGCAGCACGCCTCCTTCACGGAGGGGAACTGGAAGAGGTCCGCACCCTTGAGCAGCGGGTCCACGTTCTCGTGGCTGACCGTGGCGCGGCCCGTGTAGCAGAAGTCCACGAGGAGCCCCAGCACGGTGGCGGAGACCTCGTGCAGCTCCACACGGTCCATGCCGCTCTCCCGCAGCGTGCCCGCGAACATGGCCTTGAAGTAGTTGCTGGTGGCGGCGAGCACGGTGCGGTGGCAGGGGAACTCGCGCCCCTCCGCGCACAGCGTCACGTCGAAGAATTTCCGCTCTGCCCGCAGCTCGTGGATCCCGCGCAGCAGGTTGAGCGCGTGGGCCGTGTCAAAGAACGGCAGCGTGGAGCTCTGGGTCACGAGGAGAGCGGGGGGCTTGTCCATGACTGCGCTGCGGCTGCTAACTGCCTCCTCTTCCTCGCCAGACTCCTCCTCTGCTTTGAGTAGCTTTTCAGAGCAAGCTGCTGGGTCACCTGCTGGATAATAATAATAAAAATTAATAATAAAAATAATAATAATAATAATAGATATAGAAAGATCTTTCTACAGGAACTGCCACAAAAAAACTAAAACTAAATTTGAAACTGTCTGTAACAGACCCCCAGGTCCAGCACTGCTGTTAATAATTTGCAATCTCTCTCTCTCTCTCTCTCTCTGTCTCTCAGCTCGATCTGTCTGTCTCTCTCTCAGCTTGATCTGTCTCTCTCTCAGCTCGATCTGTCTGTCTCTCTCTCAGCTAGATCTGTCTCTCTCGCTCTCTTTCTCAGCTCGATCTCTCTCAGCTCGTTGTCTCTCTCAGCTCGATCTGTCTCTCTCTCTCTCTCTCCTTGTTCTGTCTCTCTCTCAGCTCTGTCTCTCTCTCTCTCTCTGTCTCTCTCAGCTCTCTCTCTCAGCTTGTTCTGTCTCTCTCTTTCAGCTCGATCTGTCTGTCTCTCTCTCAGCTCGATCTCTCTCTCTATCTTTTTGAAGCAGGTTAAACCTGAACAGAGTTTTTAAAACGGGTTGAGACTAAAAGAAGCCGTGAACACAGTCTCCCCTCGTGATTCAATTTCTTTCTATAAATACCTCCCCCCTCCCCCTTCTCCTCCCCATCTAGGGAACGCAGGGGGGGCCACGTGTTCCAGCCAGTCGCAGACTGACTCACTGAACCCTTTCAGAGCAGAGACGCTGGTGAAGCCTCTACCCTGGCCTGCCTCCACAGATGAGAGAAGACCACCAGAGAGTTTGTTTCTCTCTTTTAGTTCAGGGAGCCCCGCAGATTGGGCTGAGCAGGGTTAACTGTCCCATACCAGGGACGAATCTAACGGAGGAGATGTTTGAAGTGAGGAATGATTACTCGAAGGCACGGCAGTAAACATGGGATGGGTATTGAGCAATAGGAGCAGAAGAGAGGTTTGCTTAGAGACGCAGAGCTCGGAATAGCCCAGGTTACTCCAGGACGAGGAGTTACAGGGAACGTCATATGATCCCCTCACCAACGCTACAAAAACACAAAATCATCTGCCAATTAAAAACAGAAGCACAGGCTGGCGTGCTGATCGTAACAAGAGAACCGTCGACAGCACTGAACACAGTCGAAACCCCTCTCACTGAACTCGCTGACACACACGCAGGCAGCAAGAACAGATTCTCCCGCGTGGGGGCGGGCAGGTCTTGTTAAATATCATAGTTTTAAAGTTTTACTGTAATTATTATTTTTTTCCCTGTAATTTCTGAAGTCTGAGCTCCATTTCCATTACCAGCACTCTGCAATACGGTGAAGCAGAGCGCAGATTATCAGAACAGCGCGGTTAGCTGAGCAGCGCCTGCTCCCCGCTGGTTCAGCGCGCACAGACCGGGCTGCAATGATACTAACAGGGACAGCACGCACAGCCTGTGCCGTTACCGCTCCTCACCTGACCCGCTATGCAGCGCGCAGCTTCCCCGGCACAACACTTAACACCTCTGCTCCAACCAATTTATTATTTGTTTTTTTTTTTCTTCTTTTAAGAAGATAGCTGCTCCAGTTTCCTCTCCCTTCTCATCGCTGTACAGTCCAGTCAGTCAGTCAGCAAGGAAACAAACCTGCTTTAGTCTCTCTCCCTGTCCCTCTCTCTCTGTGTGTGTGTGTGTGTGTGTGTGTGTGTGTGTGTGTGTGTGTGTCTGCATCTCACAGCCTGGCTGGCTAGAGGCCACTGATACAGAGAGACACGTGGTCTTGACAGCTGAAAAGTAACAGTTACCATATACAGACACACAGAGAGAGAGAGAGAGAGAGAGAGAGAGAGAGAGAGAGAGAGAGAGAGAGAGAGAGAGAGAGAGAGAGAGAGAGATCGATCACAGACACCCTCTGCTGCTTCACATTGACAGACTGAGTTGTGAGGTTCTGGTTACATCTGAAACAGAGTGACCCAAAAATCCTTCCATCCAGCCGGGAGCAATCGGACACAGCGAGCCACCTCGTGAAAAAGATTTCAGAGCAGACAGCCAGAACAAAAGAAAAAAAAACAAAACACACATACAAACTCCCAGAAAAGGCTGGAACTAGAAACGGCGCTGGAAGTAGGGGTGCTGCTGCACCCCCTGGCTTTGCACGGCTTCGTATTCAGGGGGTTCGGTTTTGTCCACCTGCTTTCAGCGCCAGCGCCACTCCACACCTGTGTGTGTTACTCTTGCCAGTCTTGCAGCGCTGTGACTGGACCAGGGCAGAGGACACACACACTGCCGGTGGGAATGAAGCAGGGAGACCCACAGAGTCAACAAGGAGACGCTCCTTCAGCACACTGGGGGTGGGGAGGGGAGGGGAGGGTTTTAAAATAAAAAAAATAATAATCTAGAAAAAAGTTTGTTTTTTTCTCAAGCTCAATATTAAAAGGCTGCCAAGACAGGAGTCGACATTAGAGGCGGTCACTCGGGTCTAACAGATACGAGGTAAACACGGTTTGAACAATATAAATAAACACGCGTTTGTCGTTTGTAAAATATCCCGTAGTGAATATGCATTCTTAGTTGAACAGATCTAATAATATTAATAGCATTATTACACGCGTGGCTGATGCCACAGGCAAGGTAATAATAATCACAGAGCAGGCATGTCGTTAAATCCACTTTGCTCTGCCCTGTGGGATTAAGAAGCGTCTTGTTCTCTTCCCCTCGTTTAAATAAAAAAACAAAACACTCCGAAAAACACGACGATACACGACTTACCCACACCCCACTGTGAATCCCCCCTGCGCGGTTCGCCACTCTGCTCGCCCACTGAGTGTCAAAATCAGCGCTTCAAATTCAACCTTCCCCTCAGAGTCAGATTCACGATTCAGGAATCCTCCGCTCCTTGCGAAGCGCGTCACGCAGGACAGCCCACGACTGTACCACTTCACTCGAGGGGAGGGGGGCAGGATCACCGGTCTAACATCGACATCTAGTTACTATATTTATATGGTATATGAATCACTTCTTTGAGAATAAACGCATGCTAATTTGTGTGTCCTTTATCGCTCTGTAACCCCCCCTTCTATCTTCATTAATCGCACGCTCGGTGTGAATAGTACTCACAGGCAGCGTCACTCGTGCAAACCCAGCATTACTCAGCCCCGGTCGTGCAAACCCAGCATTGCTCAGCCCCGGTCGTGCAAACCCAGCATTGCTCAGCATGGTCCGTGCAAACACGCAGCATTGCTCGCACACGCACACGCAAACCCAGCATTGCTCAGCATCCGGTCGTGCAAACCCAGCATTGCTCAGCGCCGGTCGTGCAAACCCAGCATTGCTCAGCGCCGGTCGTGCAAACCCAGCATTGCTCAGCCCCGGTCGTGCAAACCCAGCATTGCTCAGCCCCGGTCGTGCAAACCCAGCATTGCTCAGCCCCGGTCGTGCAAACCCAGCATTGCTCAGCCCCGGTCGTGCAAACCCAGCATTGCTCAGCTGGCCCTCTCGTGCAAACCCAGCATTGCGCTGCTGCTGCTCCCTTCAGCGACTCGCAGTCGTGCAAACCCAGCATTTTTTGGAGGGGGCTGTCACCCTTAAAGACCGGTTATATCTCTGTGGATATTTATAAAGTGTTGGCGATGCTCACCTCCCTGCCTTGCCCAGCATGGTCCGCCCTCACACGCAGCTGCAGAGAATACACGCACACGCACACGCACACGCAAAAATACTCGATATTTTTGACCTGTTTTGCAGCGATCCCGAGAAGGAAGGTGAAATATTGTTAAAAGGGGGGGCCGCCACCTTCAATTATAAACACATCGATAAAGTAAAGAAGCTAAGATTATTTGGAGCCATAAACAGTTATGTAAAAAAAAAAAACCCCAGCAAGCCGACTAAGTTAATATGTTTTAATTGTGTTGGTATTGCTGTTTCAATTCCCTTTGCTTTGCCCCGCCACCCCTGCATTCCGGGTAGACGGCTCCTCATGAATATGCAATGAGATGCGCGCCGCCCGGGCGGTGATGTCACAGGCTGGCTGCCTCTCCGCGGAGACGCGCTGCTGACGCGCTGCTGCTGCTCCCTTCAGCGACTCGCAGTCTTTCTACATTTAGATATATTTTTGGAGGGGGCTGTCACCCTTAAAGACCGGGAATACATGCGGGGGGGTTGCTTCAGAGGTGAACTGGGACTGCCTGCAATGTTACTGTGATGCTCGTCTCTCCGGGTTACTGCCACCAGAAACTCACAAGAGCCGGCGATCGATCGAGCGATTGCAAAAATACTCGATATTTTTGACCTGTTTTGCAGCGATGCCGAGAAGGAAGGTGAAATATTGTTATTAAAGAGCTCGCAGATCTAGACTCGGTCTGTTTTTTGCTGCTTCAACTCAAGAACGGGCTTTTTCGTTTGGTTTGTTTGGTCGTTATTGATGATTATAAGAGAGAAGCGACCGGACCCAGTTTGAAACCAGGCGGGGTTGCCGATTCAAGCAAGCTGGCGCTTTAAACATTTCACCGGGCATAACCCCTCAGATCCGGCAGCCGCGTTTCACGACCCGTGTCGCTTTGAGTGGAACACAAGGACACCGGGGCGTGGAGATGAGACCGTGAAACCGAGCGGCGTGGGCATCCACGCGAAGAGGACTCTCCTGCGGGTTTCTGACCCCGAGACACGCGGTCTGGTCCCTCGTCGGGTGTTTTTGTCACTCGGTCTGGTCTCTCTCGTCGGGTGTTTTTGTCACTCGGTTTGGTCTCTCTCGTCGGGTGTTTTTGTCACTCGGTCTGGTCTCTCTCGTCGGGTGTTTTTGTCACTCGAAGCTGGGACCCGTCCCGGTGTTTTTCGTCGGCGTGTTTTTGTCCCTCGGAAGCTGGTCTCCTCGTCGGGTGTTTTTGTCACGTGCGAGGCCCCGTGGAAGCAGGGACCCGTCCCGGGTGTTTTTGTTGGCGTGTGAGGCCCCGTGGAAGCGGGGACCCGTCCCGGGTGTTTTTGTTGGCGTGTGAGGCCCCGTGGAAGCGGGGACCCGTCCCGGGTGTTTCTGGCCGGTTCTGGTTGAAATGGACACGGTAAGCTTCGTGTTTCCGCAGGGATGATATTTCTATTCTGAATTGTTGGATGTGTTGAGCGGGGGTAGGGGGTGGGGGGGGGGTAGGGGGTAGGGGGTGGGGGGTAAAACGTTTTGCAAAAAAAAAAAACAAAAACAAACGCGGTTGACTTCCACACAAAAAACAAACAAACAAACAAACAAACAAACTAGCGGCCCGAGTGTCTCCGCGGTCTCTCCATACACTCGCGCCATCTTGTCCGTCAAGGTACAGTAAAAACAAAATAAAAAACGCTTTCTGAATAGCGTGTTGTTGTTGTTGTTGTTGTTGTTGTTGTTGTTGTGTATAAACAGTAGTAACTCTCTCCTGAATGCGGTGTTTGCTGCGGCGGTTCCTGCGCTCTGACTAACTCGAGGGCGGCTTTCTGGTCCCTGTGGTGTTTGCTTGTTTTTCGAGGGGGTTTAATAGTATTGAAATCGCCATCTTGTCGGCAGTATTTCTATATATATCCTGAATGGCAGCCCGGGCTGCCTCTCTGACCACAGCGTGACAACTTTCATTTAGCTTGTTATATTATAATCGCGCAAGCCTCAATATGTGTCGGCGACGTTGCCTGTTTATTAAATACGGTAATACAGCTTTCGTGTTATATTATAATCGCGCAAGCCTCAATATGTGTCGGCGACGTTGCCTGTTTATTAAATACGGTAATACAGCTTTCGTGTTATATTATAATCGCGCAAGCCTCAATATGTGTCGGCGACGTTGCCTGTTTATTAAATACGGTAATACAGCTTTCGTGTTATATTATAATCGCGCAAGCCTCAATATGTGTCGGCGACGTTGCCTGTTTATTAAATACGGTAATACAGCTTTCGTGTTATATTATAATCGCGCAAGCCTCAATATGTGTCGGCGACGTTGCCTGTTTATTAAATACGGTAATACAGCTTTCGTGTTATATTATAATCGCGCAAGCCTCAATATGTGTCGGCGACGTTGCCTGTTTATTAAATACGGTAATACAGCTTTCGTGTTATATTATAATCGCGCAAGCCTCAATATGTGTCGGCGACGTTGCCTGTTTATTAAATACGGTAATAATATGTGTCGGCGACGTTGCCTGTTTATTAAATACGGTAATACAGCTTTCGTGTTATATTATAATCGCGCAAGCCTCAATATGTGTCGGCGACGTTGCCTGTTTATTAAATACGGTAATACAGCTTTCGTGTTATATTATAATCGCGCAAGCCTCAATATGTGTCGGCGACGTTCCACGAGACCGGTTTAATTCTAACGGATGTCGAATGCTGAGTTTTGAAAGCGCGCTGGAATGCTTCGAGTGTTCCGCGCCTCGCTCCTCGGTCGGTTGTGTTGTGTTTCAGACTCGCTGGTCTCGTTGGCGCGTCTCTGATCCGCGTTGTGTTTAAACCGTCGTCAGTCACGTAGCGCCGGTTTCGGTGCAGATTCGCCGCTATGAACCGGCTGGTCGGGACTGGCTCATAATCTAGGGCGAGGTAGCTCGACGTGTCAGTCTGTCTTTATACTTAAAAAAACAAAACAGCGAAATCTTAGTCCCGAACGTCTGCTTGCACAAATCCCTCGTTTTAATCGGGTAAATGTTTTTATTTACTCGTAATTTGCTAAACGGTGTCGTGTCAGTCTGAGTAAAAAAAAAAAAATTTAAAAGCCCTCGGTGTTTGCGGGTTAACTGTGTGCGATTATAAAACAAATGAATCTGTTAATTACCGAATGTTTTTCTGTGAGAAGTGCATGTGGATGCAGGCGAATCCTCCCGCTGTTAAACTGATTTAATTACCGGGATTCACGGTGCTGACCGCGGCGGTCCAGCCCGAAACCCGCAGGACAGGCTTGCCCGCCGCGCCGGATCGGCCCGGGACACGGTGCTGTGGGGTATTTCTTGGCATGTGCAGGGTTGTTTGTTGTTGTTTTGTGTAGCAGGCGTGTGTAATTTGTGATGGTGACCCGTTGTCTTCCCGGGTCAGCGCGTTATTCGTTATCAAGCCTTCAGTCCTGAAACACGAAGCGTTGTCTGCAGTGTTAATGATGCGTGCGTGGGTTTGTTTCACAGGAGGTCTCGAGTAAGCCCTATATCGGTTTATTAATGGAAAACAACGAGACACAACCGTCGCGCTTTTTGATCTTTTACTCAGTGCGGGAAAACCAAAGCCGATCCCCGCAATTAAATAGCTGTCAGTCTGCTTGGTTTGAGCCGGATTGCTCGCAGTGTCTTTGCACAGGAATATAAATCCGTGTCGCACAGTTGCTTGAACCCCAGGCGTTGTTTGCGTCTGTTGGAAGAGTCGGTCGAGCCCCGAGTCCCGCTTTTAATTGGAGAGGAGACTCCTGTCCTTATTTTCGCTGTGCGACAGAATTGAATGGCTGGATTCGAGGTCAATCCGGTTTATATAAATATAAATCCGATTTTGTGTCATTTGTCTATTTCTCTGCAGTTCAGCATAAGGAGACACGCCCGAGCTGGGTGGAACTGCAACATGGGTCTACCACACATCCTGGCTGCTCATAACCACCTACTGCTGAACAGCACTGCGCTGGGTCCCAGGACAGTGCAGTGTTTAACAGCCCCTTCTCTGTTTCAGGATTGCAGTCGGCGTCGGACAGTGGAGGACTTCAATAAGTTCTGCACCTTTGTGCTGGTGTACGCAGGCTACATCCCCTACCCTGACGAGGTGAGAGCAGCTTGACGTGAGCCCTGATGTCTTCCTTCATTTCCTTCTCCTGTGTCTTCCACACAGCCCCCCCTCCCTCCCTCCAGAAAAGGGTTCTCTCAGGGAGACGCTGCAGTGAGGGCTGTACCCTGACGCCCGGTGTGGAGCAGGGCACCCAGGCTGTGATGCTTGCAAGGGTCCTGCTGGCCACCTCCTATGATGCATAGTAGGATCAGATAGTCTTTTAAGGATGGACAAGTGAAGCGAGACAGGGAGAGAGTGTGTGTTCATCACAGCGGCTGTGATGCACACCTCTTCTTCGTTCAAGAGCCACTCGATGAGCTTCTGTCTTGTATGGCGATGCAAACGGTACACACCTCTGTCATGTACAGAAAGGGTCCCGAGTGATGGCTGCACTGCGAATCCATCCCTTATGGCAAGCCTCTTCCAAACCCAGCAGCATTACTGTGGCTTTGTTGTCCTACAGAGTGTCTCTGGCAGTGTGCTGTTACTGTGCTCTGCTTATCCTACAGATCAGTTACAGCGCCGGGGTACCCCAAACTCCGCCCCGTGTCTCTACCTGGAGGGACCCCCCTCTCCTAGGGTAAGAGGGTTTCCACTCTCCATGACCACCCAGCCCTGTCTGCCTCTGTGTATATTGCATACTGTACTGTGCAATGCTAATTCATTTTTTCTATATCATACACCATGGAGGAAGTGTGTGGACTGTAGAGCCGAGACCCTAACCCCTGCCAAACTCATTATCACCCCCTATGCAGACTAGACTCGCTGCAACAGGGGAGGTATATTACCATGAGAGACTATGCCAGAGCGGGATATCCACCATGCAGCACACACACACAGCACTGCCGCACAACCCCAGAGACACGGCACTGCTGCACTCCCCTAGAGACACAGCACTGAGAGACACGGCACTGCCGCACTCGCCCAGAGACACGGCACTGCCGCACTCGCCCAGAGACACGGCACTGAGACGCACAGCACTGCTGCCCTCCCCCAGAGACACGGCACTGCCGCCCTCCCCCAGAGACACAGCACTGAGACGCACAGCACTGCCGCCCTCCCCCAGAGACACGGCACTGTCACACTCACTCACCCACCCACTCTGCAAGGGGCGCCTGGACCACACTGCAGTCTCATAGGGGAGTACTGGTTCCCTCCTATAATCCCATACTTGTGACTGTCCTCGTTGGCTGCCTGTGTGAGGTATAAGATCAGACAGTCGTTTTGTTAAGTGAAAGTAGAACGGGAGAGGAGAGTGTGTGTGCATCACAGCGGCTGTAAAACGCACTTCCTCACACACCTCTCTTACGATCCAGTGCGCGATGAATCCTCGCACCCCCAAACCTCACAAGCTGCAGCCTCACAAGCACCTGGCTTCAGCGCCTCTCACCTGCTTCTCGTCTCTGTTGTTCCAGGAAGCACCGCTCCGGTCGAGCTCCAGCCCTCCGAACAGCACAGGCAGCACAGTGGACAGCGATGGCTGGGAGCCCCGATTCACCAGCCTGCCAGCCCAGAGCCGCAAGAGCTTCGGGGGCTTCAAGCGGGGCGCAGGAGGAGGAGGAGGAGGAGGAGGAGGACCCCAAACCAAGAGGTCCAAGTCTGCAGGCTTTATGCTGGAGAGAAAGAAGGTGGACAAGATCAAGAAGAAGAAAAAGCTGAAGAGGGGAGAAGAGGAGGAGGAGGTGGGAGAGAAGGAGCCTCTTGTGCCAGAACGCCTCCTACTGGGCAGGGTAATCAAGCAGGAGCCGCAAGACCACTGCGAGCGCTCGGGGGTGACGAAGGGGATCGGAGAAGATCGCCCCAGAGCTGCCACTACTGCTGCTGCTGATAGCAGCCCCTCCGCACCCACCACCAGAGACTCTAGCCAGGCTGAGACCGTGTCAGAGCTTCAGCTGCAATACAAAGAGGAGCCCGGCTTGGGCAGCCCCTGCTCGCTGTACCCCGGCTTCAGGGGGCAGGACACAGGGGAGGAGGAGGAGGAGGAGGAGGAGGAGGAGGAGGAGGCGACGACGACGACGACGACGGGGAGGCTAAAGAGAGAAGCAGCAGCTCCCGGGAAGAGGACTGTGATCCGACAGGGAAAGCAGGTGGTGTTCCGGGATGAGGACGGGTTCGGGAATGATGAGGACATCATGGTGGATTCAGGTGAGAGCGCCAGGGTTTTTTACTGACACTGCAGCCTTTAAACACGCGTCCGGGACGGAGAAGACGACTCCTGTTGCACAGCAGATTGATCCAATCCGGATCTTACTGTGAGTTTAACCAGACTCTCCTGAGCTTGTTCCCTACACTCAGTGGGGCTCTTAGTAAAACCTGGAATGGGTGAAACTGCTCTGCAACAGGAGGCTTATTTCCATTGCTGGTATTATAGGGTACACTGTAGATGCTATAGAATCAGTTTAGTTATTGTTAATTAAAACTCCTTCTCTTAATGACTAATTGTTATTTGTGTGTGGTGCCCCCCCCCAGACGACGACTCGTGGAACCTGGTGACGTGTTTCTGCACCAAGCCGTTCGCGGGACGGCCCATGATCGAGTGTAACGAGTGCAGCACCTGGATACACCTGTCCTGCGCCAAGATCCGCAAGTCCAACGTGCCGGAGGAATACGTGTGCCAGCGGTGCCGGGACTCCAAATTCGACATCCGCCGCTCCAACCGGTCCCGCCTGGGCTCCAGGAAGGTGTGTGTGGACTGAGCCGCTCTGAGACTCTAGAGCAGGGGCAGGGGGGTGGAGTCAGCCAGTACAGGGCTCAGCTACCCTGGATGGTGCGGGCCAGGTCTCTGTTTCACTTCCTGTGCTGTAGTTTGTTTAAGATGGTTTAAGACGAAGGCGTCTGTTTGAATGGGTTAAACGAGGCAGAAAGAGACACAGAGAAATGAGCTCCAGTCAAGTATTGAGGAGATGCTCAAAACAGACTCAAAGACTGTGTTGGTTTCTATTTAGTACTGTCTTGTATTTCAGAGTTACGGATGGGAAGGTAACAGCACTGGCTTTCAGTGTTCAAGGACTAAAGACTTGTGGAACAGAAACCTGGAATGTGTGGGTGAGGGGAGGGGGGTACTCTGAGGGGCGGTGAGGGGCATGGCTGTGTATTAAAATGCACTTTGGGAACAAGGAGGGTCTGTTGAAGACGAGAGGAATGAAAGCACAGCAACTGCACTGAGAGAGGAGCTGTCTCTGGGTCCTGAGAGACTCTCGTACTGAGACACCGAAATTACAGGAGGACCCGAGAGACGGAGTCCTTCCTCAAGTTACTGCTCTCCACTCTGCGATTTCAGGACTCTATATATAGACACACACACAAAGTTATATGTTGCTTTAAAACAGAAAAGGAAATAATGAGGTTTATTTATTGGAAGATGTTTAAAGAAAGAACCTCTCTGTCTCTTTCTCTCTATCTCTGTCTCTCCTCTTTCTCTGGTTTTGTTTATTTGTACTGTCGTGTTTTGTTTTTTTCATTTCAATGTGGATTTTGGTGTTGGTGCATTCTCTCCCTGACCCGGGTGTAATCGGCTCTGCCCTCGATCCAGTCTAGGAATACTGACAGTGGAGTTACAGACCCATCTCGAATGTCACAGTTCTGATTACCTGGCTTATTTTTTGGGTGATTTCACACTAAAACAAGGGTGCTGTGTTTTTGTTTTTTTTTTTTTTTTGGGGGGGGGGGTTGTTTTCTATTAATAAAGAAGTATACAAATATATTCTACTTTGATAAAGAAAAGAAGGTTTTACCAAAGGAAGACACGGCTGAGTGGAAAGAAGCGTCCTGTTGAATAAACGCAGCCACTGCGTGATCGCTGCTGGGGGATGGTTTTTAATCTGCTCTGCTCGTCTTGCAGGATGAGCTCCACTAAGGGACTGTGAAAGACAATTCTGTTTCCGTGAAACGATTGTAATGATTTTGTAAATAAAGATCTAACTACTGCTATTTTAAGCTGAATCGGAGGCTTGGTTGTTCTTGAATGAATGCTGCTGGTCTCAGTTTCATTTCCTTCACTTGTCATATCCACTGTTAGAGCCACTCCGGACTCGCGGTGCTCCAGGACGCGCCTGGTTTGAAAAGACTGCCATGACTGGTATTGATGGAAGCAATGGGGTCCGGACACGAGGGCTGTAACAACGCTGCATGGGTGATGTGCACAACTGCTGAAGCTGTGCTGGAGGGCAGATCCCGCTATTCACTCCACGAAGCTGTGCTGGAGGGCAGATCCCGCTATTCACTCCAGGAAGCTGTGCTGGAGGGCAGATCCCGCTATTCACTCCACGAAGCTGTGCTGGAGGGCAGATCCCGCTATTCACTCCACGAAGCTGTGCTGGAGGGCAGATCCCGCTATTCACTCCACGAAGCTGTGCTGGAGGGCAGATCCCGCTATTCACTCCACGAAGCTGTGCTGGAGGGCAGATCCCGCTATTCACTCCACGAAGCTGTGCTGGAGGGCAGATCCCGCTATTCACTCCACGAAGCTGTGCTGGAGGGCAGATCCCGCTATTCACTCCACGAAGCTGTGCTGGAGGGCAGATCCCGCTATTCACTCCACGAAGCTGTGCTGGAGGGCAGATCCCGCTATTCACTCCACGAAGCTGTGCTGGAGGGCAGATCCCGCTATTCACTCCGCTTTATAGGAAACTAAACCTTGCTTTGGTTTGTGATGTAAATCTACAGAGACAGGAATGGACGGTAGCAGAGAGAGAGAGCTGTGTCTGACTGAGTGAGCTGCTGAATCCGGGCCTGCCTGTGTTGGGGCGGGAACCGTGCTAGTCCCCCACGCCCCAGGGCGATTTTATTCGAGCTCATTAATATTGAGCATGCATGCCCCGCCCCGCCCCGCCCCCCCGTGGTGAGGGGGCGGAGGGCGACTCCCATAATCCACTGCAACGTCAAATCGTTCTTGTGAAACGGCAAAGTTATTTACCACCGCGGTGTCTTTAATTTAGTATCTACTGTTTCTCAAGGCACATGCTCGGAGTCGCGTTCGTGTTGCTCGCCGGGGATGCGTGCTGTTGCACGGCTTGGCTGCTTTCGCAGAGCGCTTGCTGTGCGCCGAGCTGAGGGGCGAAGCGGGCTGCAGCTCCGAGTGTCCTGCATTTTCTCGTCGTGGGTGGCTTTCCGGCGGCCATTTTTGTTGGGGGCAGACAGAGGGGAAACCCAGAATTAAGATGCCTAAAAGCTGCTCGGCGTATAACTGCACCAACCGGTACAACAGCAAAAACCCAGAGCTTACCTTCCACAGGTACGGGCGCTTTCTATAAAAAAAGACATTGCAGCGCAGAGCCAGTCACACATCCAAACTCGACAGAGTGAAGCGCGCAGTAATTGTCGTTGGCATGTTTAGTTTCGCAGCCCAGATAAACCGTGCAGAAACTGCCTAGACGGGTTTCTTTTCGCGACAGTGCAGTTGTAAAGTTCCGTGCATGTGAAAGTCCCTTGGAAGATCCTGGCGCTCGCTGTTGTGAATCTTTCCGAAGTGTTTGAAGCCGGTTAGCAGTTGAGCTGTGATCTGCGCGGTGCTGTTGGTTTGCAGTGTGTTTCCCAGGTACTGCACAAGATACAAAACCTCTTCTCGGGGGCAGCGAGATCGCTCTCGATTCCTTTGGCGCTGTATTGCGCCTGCAGATTACCTGGGGGGGGTGGGGGTGTACTTGCAGGATCACTCACCGACCATCTCTCTCTCTCTCTCTCTCCCTATCCCTCTCCCTCCCCCCCCCCCCCAGGTTCCCCCTGAGCAAGCCCCACCTCCTGCAGGAGTGGCTGGAGAACATCGGGCGGGCGGACTTCTGTCCGAAGAGGCACATGGTGATCTGCTCCCAGCACTTCACCCCCGACAGCTTCAGCAGCTACGGGAACCGCAAGAATCTCGCCTGGAATGCCGTGCCCACCCTCTTCAACGCCACCCAGGGCCAGCCCAAGGTACGGGGGCACAGAGTGGGCTCAGGGCACACGGCCGCTTTGATTACAGGGGTGTGGAGACGAGACTCCACTTGCATAGCCGCTGCACCCCCTTCCTGGTTTCACTGCCAGCTTGATCAGCCACAGTGTGTACAGCTGACGAGCTCAAGTGAAAACCAGGAATGGATCAAACTGCTGTGCAATGGGAGAGAGCAGTAGAATAGATTTAACAGCGATGGAAATAAGACTCCTACTGAACAGCAGTGTCACCCATTCCAGGTTTTACTACCAGCTTGATTAGCCCACAATGTATAAGTTCACAAGCTCAGGTGTGTCATAGTATTAATCTCAGAGAAACTAGGACTGGATCAAACTGCTATGCAATGGGAGTCTTATTCCCATCCCTGGATTTCTAGATTAGCAGATGCAATGTGGTCCGGTGCTGCTTGGCCGGGTCTCTGTGGTCCGGCGCCGCTCGACCGGATCAATTCCACTTCTTGTCTGTTTGTTCTCGTTCAGGTGAGACGGTACGGCAAGCTTCTGAAGCAGCTGAAGAAGAAGGACCCTGAGCCCTCACCTGTGACCCCGGCGACCCCCGTGGCTCCTGTGGGGGAGGAGTCAAGGCAGTGTTCACGCTGTCAGGGGGCGGAGCCAGTCAAGGGGGAGCAGGACCAGAGCCAGCCTCCACACACACAGGTACAGACCAGGAGTCACGCAGACCAGCAACAGGGCTCCAGTTGTTCTTATTACTGAGGTGAAGCTAGAAGAGACAGAGTCAAGCAGAGCAGCGTTTGGGCTCCAGTTCTTCTTCAGGGTTATTACTGAGGTGAAGCTAGAAGAGACAGAGTCAAGCAGAGCAGCGTTTGGGCTCCAGTGCTTCATCGAGACAGTCAAGCAGAGCAGCGTTTGGGCTCCAGTGCTTCATCAGCTGTTATTATTGAAGCTAGAAGAGACAGAGTCAAGCAGAGCAGCGTTTGGGCTCCAGTTCTTCTTCAGAGTTATTACTGAGGTGAAGCTAGAAGAGACAGAGTCAAGCAGAGCAGCGTTTGGGCTCCAGTGCTTCATCACAGCTATTACTGAGGTGAAGCTAGAAGAGACAGTCAAGCAGAGCAGCGTTTGGGCTCCAGTTCTTCTTCAGAGTTATTACTGAGGTGAAGCTAGAAGAGACAGAGTCAAGCAGAGCAGCGTTTGGGCTCCAGTGCTTCACTATGAGATGCTGAAAATGTTTGTAGAAAGGCAGTTTTAGATGTAGATGTTAATATGTGAATACACTTCTATTATATTGATATGTACCCAGTATAAGATTTGCCCCAGGCAGAGCTACCTGCCCAGTTCACTGAGAGTTCCCCCCCTCCTCTGTAGCGCCCCCTGGAGCCTGTATTGCGCGAGCATAGCTATAGGCTTCTTATTCTTAAGCGCTACGCAGAAGATTTCGCGCTGTCGGACCTGCGGGTGATGAAGGCGCGGTTCTTCGGCGCCCTGGAGTCCAACGCCAAGCTGCGCAAGAGGTTAAAGGTGAAGGTCGAGATCATCCGGCGCACCAAACTCAAGCTGAGGGCAGCCAATCGGGAGCTGGAGAAGCTGCGGGCAGCCAATCAGAGCGCTGTGGGGGCAGAGCCTGTGTGAACACTGGACTGACAGGTTACAGAGACGCAGCCAGCCAGAAAAACATGCGTCATAAAAAGAAGTGGGGCTTTGAAATCCATTCATCTCACCTCCTGTTAGCACAGCGATGGAAGTAAGACT
>NW_024471559.1:47675-72675 GCF_017654505.1 Polyodon spathula | reverse complement strand
GAGAGACTAGGAGAGAGACTGACAGAGAGAGAGAGAGACAGAGAGGGAGAACAGGAGAGACACTGGGCAGAGACCTCGGCAGAGTCAAGCCTGGTCTGTCCTGGGGTTTGGTTAGAGTGAGGGTGGGGGTCAGGGTCAAGGGTTAGGGTTGGGGGTCACTCACCACCTGGGCTCGGTTGGTGCAGTTCCTGGCCTGGTGCTCCACGAGGTTCTCTTTCCTGTAGTAGCTCTTCCCACACTTGACGCAGGCGAAGGGCTTCTCTCCTGTGTGTCGCCTGAGGGGAGGAGAGCACAGCACAGCGATCAGACCCGCTCCCCCTGTGCAGGAGAGCACAGCACAGCCATCAGACCCGCTCCCCCTGTGCAGGAGAGCACAGCACAGCGATCAGACCCGCTCCCCCTGTGCAGGAGAGCACAGCACAGCCATGAGACCCGCTCCCCCTGTGCAGGAGAGCACAGCACTGCGATCAGACCCGCTCCCCCTGTGCAGGAGAGCACAGCACAGCCATCAGACCCGCTCCCCCTGTGCAGGAGAGCACAGCACAGCGATCAGACCCGCTCCCCCTGTGCAGGAGAGCACAGCACAGCCATCAGACCCGCTCCCCCTGTGCAGGAGAGCACAGCACCGCAATCAGACCCGCTCCCCCTGTGCAGGAGAGCACAGCACAGCCATCAGACCCGCTCCCCCTGTGCAGGAGAGCACAGCACAGCGATCAGACCCGCTCCCCCTGTGCAGGAGAGCACAGCACAGCGATCAGACCCGCTCCCCCTGTGCAGGAGAGCACAGCACAGCGATCAGACCCGCTCCCCCTGTGCAGGAGAGCACAGCACAGCGATCAGACCCGCTCCCCCTGTGCAGGAGAGCACAGCACAGCGATCAGACCCGCTCCCCCTGTGCAGGAGAGCACAGCACAGCCATGAGACCCGCTCCCCCTGTGCAGGAGAGCACAGCACACGATCAGACCCGCTCCCCCTGTGCAGGAGAGCACAGCACAGCCATCAGACCCGCTCCCCCTGTGCAGGAGAGCACAGCACAGCGATCAGACCCGCTCCCCCTGTGCAGGAGAGCACAGCACAGCCATGAGACCCGCTCCCCCTGTGCAGGAGAGCACAGCACAGCCATCAGACCCGCTCCCCCTGTGCAGGAGAGCACAGCACAGCCATCAGACCCGCTCCCCCTGTGCAGGAGAGCACAGCACAGCCATGAGACCCGCTCCCCCTGTGCAGGAGAGCACAGCACAGCCATCAGACCCGCTCCCCCTGTGCAGGAGAGCACAGCACAGCCATCAGACCCGCTCCCCCTGTGCAGGAGAGCACAGCACAGCCATCAGACCCGCTCCCCCTGTGCAGGAGAGCACAGCACAGCCATCAGACCCGCTCCCCCTGTGCAGGAGAGCACAGCACAGTGATCAGACCCGCTCCCCCTGTGCAGGAGAGCACAGCACAGCCATCAGACCCGCTCCCCCTGTGCAGGAGAGCACAGCACAGCCATGAGACCCGCTCCCCCTGTGCAGGAGAGCACAGCACAGCGATCAGACCCGCTCCCCCTGTGCAGGAGAGCACAGCACAGCGATCAGACCCGCTCCCCCTGTGCAGGAGAGCACAGCACAGCCATCAGACCCGCTCCCCCTGTGCAGGAGAGCACAGCACAGCGATCAGACCCGCTCCCCCTGTGCAGGAGAGCACAGCACAGCCATCAGACCCGCTCCCCCTGTGCAGGAGAGCACAGCACCGCGATCAGACCCGCTCCCCCTGTGCAGGAGAGCACAGCACAGCCATCAGACCCGCTCCCCCTGTGAGGGAGAGCACAGTGCGATCAGACCCGCTCCCCCTGTGCAGGAGAGCACAGCACAGCCATGAGACCCGCTCCCCCTGTGAGGGAGAGCACCCTGCAAAACACGTACCGGTTGTGCACTTTGAGGTAGTACTTGCTGAGGAAGGTTTTGTGGCAGGTGGGACACTGGACAGGGTGTCTCTTGCTGTCCTGGGCCATCCCCGCTGCGTCCCCATTCTCCTTGTTGACGCTGGCCTGTGTCCTGCCCCTCGGCCTGGCTCGTACTGGGCCGGTGATGGAGCAGTGGGGGGGGGCAGCGGTTCTGGGGAGGTACTCCTCGTCCGTGTCCTCTTGCGCGTCCGTGCCGGTCCTCTCCCTCTCCCTCTCCCTCCTCCTCCTTCTCCACTGGGACCTGTAGCTGCTGCAAGAAGGAACAAGAGTGAGTCCCCCCCGCCCTCTCCACCTCGTGAGGGAGCCCCCCCGGCCCTCTCCACCTCGTGAGGGAGCCCCCCTGGCCCTCTCCACCTCGTGAGGGAGCCCCCCCGCCCTCTCCACCTCGTGAGGGAGTCCCCCGGCCCTCTCCACCTCATTATAATCAGGAGCACAAACAGCCCGATGTTCTCACTTCTATGCAGCTCAGTGAAGGGGCCGCGCTGTAATTACTTTGGGTCTTTAAAAAACGTTTCGAGGTGTTCTCAGGGTCTTATTGTAACGTCGGCAGCGCTAGACTGAAAAATTGATCCTTTTTTTTTTTTTTTGTTCAGCAATCGCTACAAAACTGAAACACACGCTGACCACAGAATGCAAGACTAATTAATGAAAACAAAGAACTAAACACAGGTTGAGAAATGTGTCTCACCTCTTTGTCAGCCCCGCTGGCCCCTCCCTCCTCCATCCTGGGTGGGGCGGCCCTCTGCGCCCTTCGAGTCCTGGGGGGGGCGTTGCTGGGGGGGCTGTCCCTCAGACGGGTGGGGCCCTTAACTTTGCGCCCCGATCTTGTTGTGGTGGTGGTGGAGACAGCCGCCCTCCGAACTGTTGTGGGTTTAGACCCATCCTCATCCCCAGCCCCGGCCTCAGCCCCAGCCTCAGCCCCAGCCTCCTCCTCTCCAGTAACTGCAGGTTTTCCCGCCCCCTTGTCCGTCAGGGGGGTCTCCGTGCCCCGTCTGAATTCCTGGCACAAGCTGAGCGCCTCTGGGACCCCGAGCCCCAGGGCTGCGCTCTCGACCTCCTCCAGGTTTCGGGGGGTGAGGGCCAGCTCCCCTGTGTACATGAAGTCCAGGAGCAACGCCAGGCCCTGGGCGGGGCAGGGCTGGGGGAGGCAGGGCTCCTCAGAGGTGGAGGGGTCCTGGCCCTCCCCGCTGAACAGCTGGCTGCAGCAGGCCAGCACGCAGCGGTGAGCCCGGAACAGCGTGCCCTCCTCGGAGCTCAGAGACGCGTCGCAGAAGCGGCCCAGCGCCCTCTGCTGGTTCAGAGCGGAGAGGACAGCCAGGCTGTGCAGGCTCCGGGTAGCTGTCATCTTCCACTGCAGGAGGAGGAACTGGGAATGCAAAGATAAACCAGTGAGAGGCTGTATGAAGCAACAACACCAGTCCCGACATGATACAGCTGAACAGGTAAGTTCAGGTGTGTTACAAGAACTCGTAGTAAAACCAGGGACTGATGCAAACTGCTGTGCAATCGGAGCCTTACTTCCATCCCTGCTACTGTACTGTGCCGTTCACATGCAACCTACACAGGCGAGCACGCCGGTACCCCTGTGCAGCACGCAGCGCTATCGGTGCACGCATTTCAGCACAGCAGCTGCAAATCAAAACTGGAAGAGAAGCTTCCTCGTGTGCCGTGTCTGGCTGTTTTTCAGAATGCACGCCGTTGTTTTTTTGTTTGTTTGTTTTTTTAGAATAAGTTGATCGTGAAAAAAAACACACGCAGCCCCCCCCGCCGTCCCCTCCCCCTCCGGGCCTCGACGTTTAGTACAAAAGGAATGTTTTTAAAGACGGTCCCTAACGCTGCCTTTCTCCAGCAGTGTAACCGGAGCGCGGTTTACCTTGCTCCAGGCGTGGCGGGCTCCTGTGGGTTTAAACCCCGGGGTGCGCACTCCCGGCTCGGCGGCTCTGCAGGCGGACTCCTGCGGAAAAGCAAACGCGGATCGGTTACCTTTTATCCAGCCAGAAAGAAGCCATGTTGAAGCAGAGTTTCCGGATGTGACGCTGCTTCGTTTTGAATCCGGCACACAGGCAAGCAAACATTGAACCAGACTCTCAGCAAAACAAACCCGCCTGGCACTTCAGATATAAAAACAAACAAACAAACAAACAGTGAGCATAGCGCCGATCACTCTGCACACGTGGCTCGGGTCTGCGGATTCCCTTTAAAATAAGATCAACACAAAGGAAGAAGCTTGTCGGCCACCACCACTCTGTGTGCAAAATATTCCCTTATGGGAGATTCCGGGAGACTCGTAAATCGCAGCTGAAGCATTTCTCTCCGGTCCAGGGCTGATGTGAGGCTCCGGCAAGCCCCGGCAAGCCCCGGCAAGGTATCAGAGGCGGCGCTGACAGCGATCGCCCTGTCTGAGGGGTCGCCGGGTGGCTGGTCGTGCAGCACGGTGCGGGGAGGCTGCACATGGGGGCCCGCCGGGTGGCTGGTCGTGCAGCACGGTGCGGGGAGGCTGCACATGGGGGCCCGCCGGGTGGCTGGTCGTGCAGCACGGTGCGGGGAGGCTGCACATGGGGGCCCGCCGGGTGGCTGGTCGTGCAGCACGGTGCGGGGAGGCTGCACATGGGGGCCCGCCGGGTGGCTGGTCGTGCAGCACGGTGCGGGGAGGCTGCACATGGGGGCCCGCCGGGTGGCTGGTCGTGCAGCACGGTGCGGGGAGGCTGCACATGGGGGCCCGCCGGGTGGCTGGTCGTGCAGCACGGTGCGGGGAGGCTGCACATGGGGGCCCGCCGGGTGGCTGGTCGTGCAGCACGGTGCGGGGAGGCTGCACATGGGGGCCCGCCGGGTGGCTGGTCGTGCAGCACGGTGCGGGGAGGCTGCACATGGGGGCCCGCCGGGTTCATTTAGTGCCTCTCCGATCCGTGCAGGGCAGAAGCAGCGAGTGATCGAGCAGCCCGCCCGGGTAGGGACACCCGCGAATATCGGCGAGGGCGAGGAAACAGCAGCGGGCTGACCTGACCGGGGCGGCGGTTTGCATGCCTGTGGAAATATGCTCTTCAGTACACATGTCTGCTTTGTGTGTGTGCTGCGCTTTGCGATCGTCGTTAATCGGGCACGGTGTGTTATTTTCCCGCACTGCTGCATGCTGAGTTGCACAGCCGCAGTTTTGTGCTCGTACAGCGCTTGCATTGCCGCTGTCTTTCCGCCGCGCTGCCCGTGTTCAGTCCCGTATATTAACCGGGTCCGGCGCATTGATGAACTCGTTTAGTCGCTGCGATGTGTGAACGCGCGTCCAGGCTGCTCATGCCGGACTCCTCGGGGTGCAGCATCGTGCCTGCGGGCGGGGGGTGACTCCTTTACAAAGATCGGGGTTCAGATCCACACACGAGGCTGCGGGTGTGTTTGCAGCGCTCAGCCGGTCCGGTTCTGAGCCCCATTCTCGACCCGCTCAGCGCAGTCAGTGCGGGCTGCTCCGGGATTTGGTGGCGCATTTATAACTGGCCTCTGCGAGCTTTTTGCATTCAATCTTCAGCTAGATTATTGTGATAACTAACGCGAACTGAGTTTTTTTTTTTTACAAAGTACCTAAATACAGCTTGAGTTGTGGTTGTTGTTGTTGTTGTTGTTGTTGTTATTATTATTATTATTATTATTATTATTATTATTATTATTATTTGGTACCTAATGGGTTATCGTGCTGCAAGACGGTTATATAATCCGGAATTGCATGGAAAGTTTATTACTCGCATCTCTAACACGACTGTATCATTTTCTTTTGCAGGATTTGTGTTTGGCTCTGAATAATCAAACAGCTGATGATAATTTAGCCCTAAAAGGAAGAATGAAAGTGCCGCACTCCACCAGAGCCCAAGTGAGGAGACTGAAAAAGAAACGGAAGCAGCAGCAGCAACACCGCCACCTAGTGTCCAAACCAGAGCCCTGCACCCTGAGCCCGGGGTCTGCGCTGGCCAGGCAGTACCAGCGAGCCACCAGCAGGGGGCAGCCGACTCTCAAGAGACTGAAACACAAGCAGCCCAGAGGCGTTCAGGACGCTCCGCCCAACTCAAGCTGCCTCTCCCCTTCCTCCTCCTCCTCTGGGGGGAAGAAGTGGATTTGCCCCCAGGAGAGAAGCCCAGCTGGGACTGGGAGGAGAGAGCCTCCTCACGCTCACAGCAATGGTTCGGCCGGGAGAGTGCAGCCCCGGCAGGGGGCGGCGCTGGTCCCCGCTGTCCAGGACTATGAGGTGCAGATGGAGGACACTGATTACTGGCGCTCGTTCGCGGAGTCGGTGATGCAGAACGGGGACCACACGGAGCTCAGCGCGGAGGACACACCCCAAAACAACAGCCAATCACGAGCCGGCGAGGAGGAGGGGGAGGGGGAGGACCCCTCCTACCTGGCTGCAGTGGATGATGGGAAGGGGAGGACGGTGGTCGTCATGGCGCCCGGACAGGTTGGTGTCGGGGTTAATGTGCATGCAGATGGGAATAAGACTCCCAGGGGTTATTTACATAGTGCCTTTCATACAAAAAGACTGGATGAAATGATTCATTTGTGTGGAAAATTAAACAGATCAAAAAATAAAATCAGCTTGGCAAAATGAAATAGAGCAAAAACATGAAGTTTAGCCAGTGAAGGTTTCTACCCTGGAGGTGATTAACCAGTATCTCTCCCCCCTGCGCTCTCTCCTCTCCTCAGGTTTCTACCCTGGAGGTGATTAACCAGTATCTCTCCCCTCCTGTGCTCTCTCCCTCTCCTCAGGTTTCTACCCTGGAGGTGATTAACCAGTATCTCTCCCCTCCTGCGCTCTCTCCTCTCCTCAGGTTTCACCCTGGAGGTGATTAACCAGTATCTCTCCCCTCCTGTGCTCTCTCCCTCTCCTCAGGTTTCACCCTGGAGGTGATTAACCAGTATCTCTCCCCTCCTGTGCTCTCTCCCTCTCCTCAGGTTTCTACCCTGGAGGTGATTAACCAGTATCTCTCCCCTCCTGTGCTCTCTCCTCTCCTCAGGTTTCACCCTGGAGGTGATTAACCAGTATCTCTCCCCTCCTGTGCTCTCTCCCTCTCCTCAGGTTTCACCCTGGAGGTGATTAACCTCGTATCTCTCCCCCCGACGCTCTCTCCCTCTCCTCAGGTTTCCCGCACTGGAGGGGGCAAGACCAGGAAAGAGCGCCGCCTGGAGCTCTCTTCCTCTCCTCAGGTTTCACCCTGGAGCTGATTAACCAGTATCTCTCCCTCCTGTGCTCTCTCCCTCTCCTCTTTCAGACCCTCACGTTCAGAGGGAAGTCTCAGCTCACCTGTCTGTACGGCCGTATCGATGTGTTTGGCTTCACGATGGAGGAAGGGCAGCCCTCGTACCCGCTGCTCTCGCCCCCGACGCACTGCCCCCTCACCATCCAGGCGCTCCCGCACTCCACGGGGGGTAAGACCAGGAAAGAGCGCCGCCTGGAGGCCAAGGCCATCGTGAAGAGCTACCTGCGCGCTGGAGGTACTCAGCATGCTGAGAGCGAGCGAGCACTCACACTCACACCGGGCACTCACACCTGTTCACACGCTGCGGGGGGCGCTCCCTCTGTTTTGATCCCGGTTGTGTAACTCCATGCAGTTTCAGGCAGTGATATTCATCGCAAGCCCTGTGTGTGTGTGTGTCTCTCCCCCCAGCGCGCCGATCTGGTCTCATGAAGCAGGTCTCCTCTGAAACCTCAGTGCTGCTGCTGGAGCGGCTGGAGACCCAGGCAACACGCTTCATCTGCAGCCTGCCAGCTCACCGGGACCTGTTCACACTCAGCGTGGTGAGAGAGAGCGAGCACTCACACTCACACCGGGACATGTTCACACTCAGCATGCTGAGAGAGAGCGAGCACTCACACTCACACCGGGACCTGTTCACACTCAGCGTGCTGAGAGAGAGCGAGCACTCACACTCACACCGGGACCTGTTCACACTCAGCGTGCTGAGAAAGAGCACTCACACTCACACCGGGACCTGTTCACACTCAGCGTGCTGAGAGAGAGCGAGCACTCACACTCACACCGGGACCTGTTCACACTCAGCATGCTGAGAGCGAGCACTCACACTCACACCGGGACCTGTTCACACTCAGCGTGGTGAGAGAGAGAGAGCACTCACACTCACACCGGGACCTGTTCACACTCAGCGTGCTGAGAGCGAGCGAGCACTCACACTCACACCGGGACCTGTTCACACTCAGCGTGGTGAGAGAGAGAGAGCACTCACACTCACACCGGGACCTGTTCACACTCAGCATGCTGAGAGCGAGCACTCACACTCACACCGGGACCTGTTCACACTCAGCGTGCTGAGAGAGAGAGAGCACTCACACTCACACCGGGACCTGTTCACACTCAGCATGCTGAGAGAGAGAGAGCACGCACACTCACACTGGCGCTCACACACTCAGACAGCACGGGTGTTGTAAGCCCCCCGGTTGCACAGCAGTATGATCCAGGCCTGGTTTCACTGAGTTCTGGTTCACACGCTGATCTTGTTTCCTGTCCTCACACTGGGGCTGATTGGCTTGCATGTTTAGCTCAGCTCTGCGTGTGATTGGTTTGCACGTTTAACCCAGTGATCTCTGATTGGTTGCAGAAGGAGCGCGGGTTCCGCCAGCCCGCCCCTGATTGCCCCCTCTCCGCGGCGGGCGTCGTGTCTCTGCCCAGCAACAGCGGCCTGGTGATGTCGGAGCGCTACAGCGCCGCCCTCAGCGAGCTCGTCCGTGCCTGCCAGGGTATGTGTGACGGGGTGAGGGTGAGGGTGTGGAAGCGGGCGGGGTGAGGGTGTGAAGCGGGCGGGGTGAGGGTGTGTGAGGGTGTGGAAGCGGGCGGGGTGAGGGTGTGTGAGGGTGTGGAAGCGGGCGGGGTGAGGGTGAGGGTGTGGGTGTTGAGTGTGTGGTCACTGCACTGGTAGCTAAAGCGCTCTCTGTGTCCCCGTTTCTGTGCAGTGGAGGAGGAGGGCTGTCCTGTGATCCTGGTGTGCGGGGGAAAGAGCGTGGGCAAGTCCTCATTCAACCAGCACCTGATCAACACACTGCTGAACCAGTACGTACCGGAGAGCGGGAGAGGAAGTGCGCGTGTGCGCGTGCGTGCGTGCGTGCGTGTGTCTGATCACCTCTGTGTCTCTCTGCAGTGTCTCCTGTGTGGATTACCTGGAGTGTGATCTGGGACAGACAGAGTTCACTCCCCCGGGCTGCCTGTCCCTGCTGTCTCTCACAGACCCTCTGCTGGGTACGTACACCTGTCCCTCGGCCTGTCCCTCTGTCTGTCTCTGTGGCTCAGATCCTCTGCTGGTTACATCTAGTTTACCTACACTACCCCAACCCCTCCTCCCCTCTCAGGCCCCCCCTTCACTCACCAGCGCCCCGCAGGTCGGATGGTGTATTTCGGGGAGCCCTCGTGTGAGCAGGACCTCGATCGCTACCTGGAGTCTGTGAAGTATCTGTGGAGCTTCTACCGGAGAGAGAGCCCAGTCATCATCAACACCATGGGCTGGGTGCGAGGTGAGTGTCTGTCTATCTGTCTGTCTGTGTGTGATTGTCTAGGAGTCTGTCTGTCTCTGTATGATTGTCTGTGTGATTGTTTTTCTCAGGGTTTGGGCTGCTCCTCCTGGTTGATCTCATTCGTCTGCTCTGCGTCACTCACGTGGTCCAGCTGACCCACGATGACCCCGCCATTGCCCCCATGCCCTCCCTCAGCCCCGCCCACCTGCGCCAAGCCCCAGGCTGGCACACCAAGGGCAGGGGTCCGAGGTTGGCAGAGGAGCCCAGCTGCCTCGCCACCCCGAGGGGCCACACACTGCTGGAGTTCACAGGGGCTGGAGCCGCGAGAAATGTGTACGTGTGTGCATGTCTCTGTCTCTCTCTCTCTCCTCTCTGTAGTGTCACTATCTCTCTCTCTCTCTCTCTCTCTCTGTGTGTCTCTCTGTCTCTGTCTGTCTCTCTCTCTCTCTCTCTGTCTCTCTCTCTCTCTCTCTGTCTCTCTCTCTCTCTGTTCTAATCCCTTGTTTTGTCCTGTCTCTGTGCTCAGGCGTTACCGCTGTAATGTTCTTCGTGATCTGGCCCTCCTGGGATACTTCAGCCAGCTCCAGAGTGTGGATCCTGAGCCAGGGCCGGCCCTCCCCCTGCACAGCTTCACCCCCTACCAGGTAACAGGACTCCCCTGAGGCGCTCCCCTGCGCGCGCTGGGGCTGGTCGAGGCGCTCCCCTGCGCGCGCTGGGGCTGGTCGAGGCGCTCCCCTGCGCGCGCTGGGGCTGGTCGAGCTGATAGCAGAGCCTGGGCTAGGGGACTCTGCTGTGCAGTAGCATCCCTGTTCACTGAAGCTGCTGTGTCTGTGTGTCTTTCCCCAGGTGCCCATGCGCTCCGTGGCCCTGCGCGTGGTACACTACGACGTGGCCCCTGCTCACGTGTTGTACACGGTGAACGCCAGCCTGGTGGGGCTGTGCAGCCTGGCCGAGGGGGTGGGGGGTGCGGGTGGAGAGGAGGGACCCGTGCTGCTCACTCACACCCCCGTCTGTGACTGCCTCGGATTCGGTGAGTCTCTGTCTGTCTGTGACTGTCTCGGATTCGGTGAGTCTCTGTCTGTCTGTGACTGTCTCGGATTCGGTGAGTCTCTGTCTGTCTGTCTGTCTGTCTGTCTGTCTCCTGTCTGTCTGTCTGTCTGTCTTCGTGGCTGTCTGTCTGTCTGTCTAAGCTGTCTGTCTGTCTGTCCCCAGGGGTGCTGCGCGGGGTGTCTGTTGCGCGACTGTCTGTATTTCATCGTGACTCCTCTGTCTGTCTGGAGCTGGCTGAAGCAGGTGAACTGCATGCTGGTCGGGAGTGTCTGGTGACTGTCTCGGATTCGGTGAGTCTCTGTCTGTCTGTGACTGTCTCGGATTCGTGCTGTCTGTCCTCGCGGATTCAGATTCACGTCTGTGAACTGTGGGTCTCGGTTCGGAGTCTCTGTGTCTGTTGACTGTCTCTGATTCCCACTCAGTCTGTTTGTACTGTCTTGTGTGCAGAAGACGGGATTCGGTCTGTGAGTCTCTGTCTCGTGTGGTGAGTCACACACACTGTCTCTGTCGACACACACACACTGACACACACTGTCTCTCTGACACACACACACACGGTGACGCACGCCCGCACTGTCAAACACTGTCACACTGTCACGGACACGGACTGGTGGCGTGAGACTAGTGCGGTCTCTCGGTTGACGACAGGTCGGTGAGTCTCGACGTCTGTGACTGTCTGTTTGTGTGAGTGTCGGTCACTCTGTCTGTCTGTGACTGTCTCGGATTCGGTGAGTCTCTGTCTGTCTGTCTGTGACTGTCTCTGTCTGTCTGTGACTGTCTGTCTGTGACACTGTCACACATTCGGTGAGTCTCTGTCTGCTGTCTGTCTGTCACACACAAACAGACACACACACACACACGCACACACAAACACTTACACACACACACACACACTGTGACTGTCACGGACACACTGTCTGTCTGTGACACACGGACACACACACACATTGAGTCTCTGTCTGTCTGTGACACACGACCGCGTGCGGGCGTCACAACACAAACACTGACACACACACACGGTGAGTCTCACACAAACACTGACACACACACAAATGGTGACTCTGTCTGTCTGTGACTGTCTCACGTCCTCACACACACACACCGTCTGTGACTGATTCAGTGACACTGTCTGCACACACACACACTGTGACGGATTCACACACACACTGCAGACGCACACGGACACAAACACTGTGACACACGGACACACAGACTGTGACTGTCCCGCATTCACACAAACACTGTCTGACTGTGACAGACGCACACACACACTGTCTGACACACACACACACACTCGGATTCACACACACTCACACTGCACTGTCACGTGACACACACTGTGTGTGTCTGTCTGTGACTGTCTCGGAGTCGGTGAGTCTCTGTCTGTGTGTCTGTCTGTGACTGTCTCGGATTCGGTGTGTGTCTGTCTGTGACTGCCTCGGATTCGGTGAGTCTCTGTCTGTGTGTCTGTCTGCTTGTGCAGCTGCATTAGCTTTGAGTCTGTCTGCAGGGGTGCTGCGCGGGGTGGATGTTGCGCGGGGGCTGTATTTCATCGTGACTCCTCTGAGTGCGGAGCGGCTGAAGCAGGTGAACTGCATGCTGGTCGGGAGTGTGGCCCTGCCCCAGGACCTCTTCAGGAACCAGGTGAGAGGAGGAGGAGCCAAGGGGCCCAGTGGAGCTCTGATCACCGACACGCACACACTGACGCACACTGAGACACACACACACAGGAGCACATGTATAATATTGTGTCATAATCATTTATTTCCGGATGTTTTGGGAAGGAAATCTTTAGCTCTGTATATTATTATTATTTATTATTATTATAATTATTATCACTATTATTTTTTTATTATTATTTGATTTTTTTTGTCCGCCTGTATATTTAAAATTCTGTTTTTGTGCCCATTGGAGAGTAGCACGGCCACGCCTTGAATTCACGTGTGTTTTGAGTATCTCTGTATTCTGCTCAGGTTCCTCTGTTTGAAGTTCTGGGTGTGATTCAGTCCAGACTCTTCCCTTCATTCATTGATTCCCTCCTGATATTCCAGGCTGGGATCGAGGGAGAGCGCCCCTACCTCACGTCCGAATACTGCTTCGAAATCTTCGGAGCCGGGAAGCTGAAGAAGAGGAAGAACCTGAAGAGACGGGAGCACCTGGGAGCCCCGAGCTGGAAGAACTGAGCCGAGCCGACCAGAACCACAACAAGAACCAGAGCAAGAACCAGAACCACAAGCAGAAAAAGAACCACAAGCAGAGCAAAAACTAGAACCAGAGCCACAACCAGAACCAGAACCAGAGCCACAAGCAGAGCAAGAACTAGAACCAGAGCCAGAACCAGAGCCACAGGCAGAGCAAGAACTAGAACCAGAGCCACAGGCAGAGCCAGAACTAGAACCAGAGCCACAAGCAGAGCAAGAACCACAAGCAGAGCAAGAACTAGAACCAGAACCAGAACCAGAGCCACAGGCAGAGCCAGAACTAGAACCAGAGCCACAGGCAGAGCCAGAACTAGAACCAGAGCCACAGGCAGAGCCAGAACTAGAACCAGAGCCACAAGCAGAGCAAGAACCACAAGCAGAGCAAGAACTAGAACCAGAGCCACAAGCAGAACCAGAACCACAAGCAGAATCAGAGTCACAAGCAGAGCCAGCGCCCTGGACAGACGGCCTCGCAGTCAGAACGCACTGCGTGTTTAAAAACAACACGAGGAGGAGGAGGAATCTGTTTTAAGACTGAATTTAAAAAATGCTAATTTTTGCAGGAATCTGAAACATGCTTAAGAGTTTGCAAGCACAAGACGAGATCGACAAAACTCTCTCTCTCTGTCTGTGTCTCTTTTTTTCAGTCCATGCCCGTTCCCTTTGCTCAGTTCCAGCACATCGCTGACCACACTGAGCTGTGTTCTGTTACAATGAGTTCCTCACAGGTGCTGCTCTGTGATACACTGAAGCCTGTCTCTCAGCCAGTTTATGGGACCATCAGTTAATAGGGATCTCATGAGGCCAAACAATAAAATAAAGTACATTCTAGCGTGTCACTTCCTGTTTCCAGAACGCTGCCACTGTGCCTGAAATGTGTTAAATGACAATTAAAATATGCATGTTGAAGTTTGTTTTAGTATTTCTGAGTTCAGCACCGGGTGTGATTGAGTGATGGCAGGAGGCCCTGCAGTGTGTTAAGCGCGTCGCGTTATTAAACTGTTCGTGTCTCCTGCCTCTGGGCTGGCGGTAATCCTGCACGCAGTGTGCACTGTGGAGCCTGCAGTTCACACTTCTGTCCACCTGAGGGCGGGCGAGTCGTTGTATAAATGCGTGACTGACTCACTGGCGCCCTGCTGTGTTTTATAAAGTTCTACGGGCAGGCTGCACAGTCAGGCTGCTGTGAACGGCCGGTCTTGGGGTCAGGTCTCTGCTGTGTTTTATAAAGGTCTCGGGCAGGCTGCACAGTCAGGTCTCTGCTGTGTTAGTGCACAGTCAGGTCTCTGCTGTGTTTTATAAAGGCTCAGGCAGGCTATTGTGTTATTTCAATAGGGCTGACGCATGGGAAACTGATTCATTGCTTTATTAAAGACTTGTGTGTGTTCGGGCAGGCTGCACAGTCAGGTCATCTGTGTTTTATAAACTCAGGCAGGCTGCACAGTCAGGTCTCTGCTGTGTTTTATAAAGGGCTCGGGCAGGCTGCACAGTCAGGTCTCTGCTGTGTTTTATCTCGGGCAGGCTGCAGGGGGCAGTCAGGTCTCTGCTGTGTTTTATAAAGGGCTCAGGCAGGCTGCACAGTCAGGTCTCTGCTGTGTTTTATAAAGGGCTCGGGCAGGCTGCACAGTCAGGTCTCTGCTGTGTTTTATAAAGGGCTCAGGCAGGCTGTACAGTCCTCGTGTTGTCATCTCAAGCTCCTCCCTCACTGTGCCGTGCTCATCACGTGGCTTCAGGGTCACGATTTCAATCCAAAATACCTTTGTGATGCGCTTACTGGGATCTTACTGGGATATTTCTCAGGATCGTGGAATTAAATTATCATTATTATCATTATTGTCATTCTTCTTATTACAGAGCTGGTAATCAGACTCCTATTGCACAGCAGTGTTACCCAGTCCAGGTTTTACTGCCAGCTTGATCAGCCCCAGTGTGTCTAGCTAACAAGCTCAGTTCAGGGCGATTTATTTTCCTGTAGGAGTGAATTGAGAAGGAGGCTTTGTACCGGCCACTCTCACACCATTGGTCAGTCCCTGTGCCGTCCCAGCATGCACTTCTCCACGGCATGAATACACTGCTTGTCCACACTGACGGAGCCCCCTGCCCCCCTCTATTTCAGGGGCTGCTGCCTGTCTTTCAAACCCAGGGCAAGATCTGGCTTTCAGGCAGAAGGACAGCGTGTGATCGCAGGAGAGTTTGAAGCGAGGCTTGTTTGTGTTTAGTTTTCTAAGCCAGAAGAGACAGTAAGCCATCGAGGGGTCTGAGCTGGACTTCATGTGAGAGGAACCAGGACCAGGACCAGAACCAGGACTTTGCTTCATCAGATATTTTTAAAACACATTAAAAAATTATCTTGATTTGTTATTTTTAATAATGAGGGTTAGGAGCAGAGGGGCAGCATGACAGAGGAGGAATAACGAAGGAAGAAGAGCAGGAAAAGGAAGGTGGAAGAGAAGAATTGAAGGAAGAAGAAAAAAGGAAAAACGGAAGGAAGGAAGAGAAAGCAATGTTCTCTTAGAAGGAGTTATTCATTTATTCATTTATTTATTTCGTGGGGGTGACCCCTGAGCATGTTCCTGTACTGGAAGAAGCGGGGTGCGTACGAGCTGGAGACGGAGTTGGGGGAGCTGGGGGGGTACACCCCTCTTGAGAAGTACTCCTGGGACTCCAGTCTGCACATCAGTGAGGACCTGAGAGGTACAGATCAGCTGAGACTGCACTGCTGGGGGAGGGAGAGAGTGTGAGGGGACGGATCAGCTGAGACAGCACTGCTGGGGGAGGGAGAGAGTGTGAGGGGACGGATCAGCTGAGACAGCACTGCTGGGGGAGGGAGAGAGTGTGAGGGGGACAGATCAGCTGAGACAGCACTGCTGGGGGAGGGAGAGAGTGTGAGGGGGGGGACGGATCAGCTGAGACAGCACTGCTGGGGGAGGGAGAGAGTGTGAGGGGGACGGATCAGCTGAGACAGCACTGCGGATCAGCTGAGACAGCACTGGGGGAGGGAGAGAGCTGGGGGAGGGAGAGGGTGTGAGGGGGACGGATCAGCTGAGACAGCACTGCTGGGGGAGGGAGAGAGTGTGAGGGGGACGGATCAGCTGAGACAGCACTGCTGGGGGAGGGAGAGAGTGTGAGGGGGACGGATCAGCTGAGACAGCACTGCTGGGGGAGGGAGAGAGTGTGAGGGGGACGGATCAGCTGAGACAGCACTGCTGGAGGGCTGGGGAGGGAGAGAGTGTGAGGGGGACGGATCAGCTGAGACAGCACTGCTGGGGGAGGGAGAGAGTGTGAGGGGGACGGATCAGCTGAGACAGCACTGCTGGGGGAGGGAGGGGGACGGATCAGCTGAGACAGCACTGCTGGGGGAGGGAGAGAGTGTGAGGGGGACGGATCAGCTGAGACAGCACTGCTGGGGGAGGGAGAGAGTGTGAGGGGGACGGATCAGCTGAGACAGCACTGCTGGGGGAGGGAGAGAGTGTGAGGGGGACGGATCAGCTGAGACAGCACTGCTGGGGGAGGGAGAGAGTGTGAGGGGGACGGATCAGCTGAGACAGCACTGCTGGGGGAGGGAGAGAGTGTGAGGGGGACGGATCAGCTGAGACAGCACTGCTGGGGGAGGGAGAGAGTGTGAGGGGGACGGATCAGCTGAGACAGCACTGCTGGGGGAGGGAGAGAGTGTGAGGGGGACGGATCAGCTGAGACAGCACTGCTGGGGGAGGGAGAGAGTGTGAGGGGGACGGATCAGCTGAGACAGCACTGCTGGGGGAGGGAGAGATGTGAGCCAGTCTGGGGGAGGGAGAGAGGGGGACGGATCAGCTGAGACAGCACTGAGGCCATGCAGCCAGTCCAGTCTGCTTGTCATCTCAAAGTTTCTCTCTCTCTCTCTCCAGTCAGTCACAGCTCCACTGTGTTTGCTGTCATGTTTGTATATGAGTATGATTGTATTATTCTTCAGAATGACCTGCCTCTCCTCCTCCTCTTCTTGCTTGTTGCTAGGCAGTGGGTAGTGTTTAGAATGCAGCAGTGCCTCTGTCATGCACAGAGGTCTATTGTCCCGCACAGTACAGTAAGAGCACAGTGTGATTCACCCTCCTGTACAGTATACCCCAGCCCCTATAGTACTGTGCAGTGTGGCCCATGCCCTCTGTGCAGTAAACAGGGAAGGAGTTGAAATAAGACTCCCGTTGCATAGCGGTTTGATCCATTCCTTGTTCCACTGGGAGTTTAATAAGATACACCTGAGCAAGACTGGGTAAAACTGCTATGCTGTGAGCACTGGGAGGGAGAGTGAGAGGGGGAGAGAGATCACAGCTCTGCAGGAGACTCCTCTCACTCCTTCACTCACTCTGCCTCTTTCCTCACTCCCTCTCTAACTCTCTCTTCTCTCTCTCCCTCTCTCTCCCTCTTTCTCACACTTCTTGTCCTTCTGATAAAAGCATTTCCTCCCCAGCCAGTCCTGTTGTGTCTGCTCTGAGCCCCGCCCCTATCCCTGTACACAAAGACTGGCCTTGTGAACTCTCTCTCCTCTCTCTCTCTCTCTCTCTCTCTCTCTCCTCTCCCTCGCTCTCTTCTAATGGATTAACCCCTTGTGTTCCAGATGAGCAGAGCCCCCCTGCTGCGGGATTCCTGGCCTGTCAGCACCCGGACTGTGTGGGGGGCCGGAGGGCAGTCAGGGTAAGAGAGCACCACGCCTCGGAGCTCTGAGAGCCAGCGGGAATCAATGCAACAGGGGGTCAAATTGGGGGGTCAAACTGCCCTGCAGTACTGCGCTGTCTGACTGTCTGTCTCTCTGTGTGTCTGTCTGTCTGTCTGTGTGTAATGACTGAATTAGTGAAGGAATGCGCAGTCTGTGGAGAGATCAGGGCAGGACTGAGCCGGTGATAATGACTGAATTAGTGAAGGAATGCGCAGTGGAGCTCTGTGGAGAGATCAGGGCAGGACTGAGCCGGTGATAATGACTGAATTAGTGAAGGAATGCGCAGTGGAGCTCTGTGGAGAGATCAGGGCAGGACTGAGCCTGTCTCTGTGGAGAGATGACTGAGCCGGTGATAATGACTGAATTAGTGAAGGAATGCGCAGTGGAGCTCTGTGGAGAGATCAGGGCAGGACTGAGCCGGTGATAATGACTGAATTAGTGAAGGAATGCGCAGTGGAGCGCTGTGGAGAGATCAGGGCAGGACTGAGCCGGTGATAATGACTGAATTAGTGAAGGAATGCGCAGTGGAGCTCTGTGGAGAGATCAGGGCAGGACTGAGCCGGTGATAATGACTGAATTAGTGAAGGAATGCGCAGTGGAGCGCTGTGGAGAGATCAGGGCAGGACTGAGCCGGTGATAATGACTGAATTAGTGAAGGAATGCGCAGTGGAGCGCTGTGGAGAGATCAGGGCAGGACTGAGCCGGTGATAATGACTGAATTAGTGAAGGAATGCGCAGTGGAGCTCTGTGGAGAGATCAGGGCAGGACTGAGCCGGTGATAATGACTGAATTAGTGAAGGAATGCGCAGTGGAGCGCTGTGGAGAGATCAGGGCAGGACTGAGCCGGTGATAATGACTGAATTAGTGAAGGAATGCGCAGTGGAGCGCTGTGGAGAGATCAGGGCAGGACTGAGCCGGTGATAATGACTGAATTAGTGAAGGAATGCGCAGTGGAGCGCTGTGGAGAGATCAGGGCAGGACTGAGCCGGTGATAATGACTGAATTAGTGAAGGAATGCGCAGTGGAGCTCTGTGGAGAGATCAGGGCAGGACTGAGCCGGTGATAATGACTGAATTAGTGAAGGAATGCGCAGTGGAGCGCTGTGGAGAGATCAGGGCAGGACTGAGCCGGTGATAATGACTGAATTAGTGAAGGAATGCGCAGTGGAGCTCTGTGGAGAGATCAGGGCAGGACTGAGCCGGTGATAATGACTGAATTAGTGAAGGAATGCGCAGTGGAGCTCTGTGGAGAGATCAGGGCAGGACTGAGCCGGTGATAATGACTGAATTAGTGAAGGAATGCGCAGTGGAGCTCTGTGGAGAGATCAGGGCAGGACTGAGCCGGTGATAATGACTGAATTAGTGAAGGAATGCGCAGTGGAGCTCTGTGGAGAGATCAGGGCAGGACTGAGCCGGTGATAATGACTGAATTAGTGAAGGAATGCGCAGTGGAGCTCTGTGGAGAGATCAGGGCAGGACTGAGCCGGTGATAATGACTGAATTAGTGAAGGAATGCGCAGTGGAGCTCTGTGGAGAGATCAGGGCAGGACTGAGCCGGTGATAATGACTGAATTAGTGAAGGAATGCGCAGTGGAGCGCTGTGGAGAGATCAGGGCAGGACTGAGCCGGTGATAATGACTGAATTAGTGAAGGAATGCGCAGTGGAGCGCTGTGGAGAGATCAGGGCAGGACTGAGCCGGTGATAATGACTGAATTAGTGAAGGAATGCGCAGTGGAGCTCTGTGGAGAGATCAGGGCAGGACTGAGCCGGTGATAATGACTGAATTAGTGAAGGAATGCGCAGTGGAGCGCTGTGGAGAGATCAGGGCAGGACTGAGCCGGTGATAATGACTGAATTAGTGAAGGAATGCGCAGTGGAGCGCTGTGGAGAGATCAGGGCAGGACTGAGCCGGTGATAATGACTGAATTAGTGAAGGAATGCGCAGTGGAGCTCTGTGGAAAGATCAGGGCAGGACTGAGATTCCATTCCTTTAGTGTTCAGGAATTTCTCTGAGGCTGGAGGGACCAGACTGGCTATAAATTGTGCTTTTTTTATTGGTCATAATTTCTAAAACGGGAAAGCTGAGTGTCTGGAACTACAGCAGAGCTGCCTGCCTGATTTTACTACAGAGAGAGAGAGAGAGAGAAAGAGAGAGAAAGAGAGAGGGGGAGGGAGGGCTGGCATGAAACACAAACAGTGCACAGCACGGCCAGCAGGGGACAGCAGAGCTCCAGGAAGCGTGGGATCTGGAGCTGGAAGCGAGGGGGGCGTGACACTTCAAAAATAACATCCACAAGTTCATCTGAGTTTCCAGAGAAATGGCAGTAGTTAATGCATTGGAGACGACTGTATAAAAGATTAATACAGTCTACCCCAGTCACACAGGACATGCACAGTGTGTGTGTGTGTTTGAGGCTGTGTCTATGAGAGAGAGTAAACACACAGTGGGAGTGGAGGAGCACAGGAGTGCTGTGAAGCCCAGGCAGGACTGGGCAGCTCTGAGCCTGTGTTCCTGCTCTGAGACACTGGGTGGGGCAGAGTCAGAGCGACGTGTCATTGGATATCCGTCATCAACCACAAAAACAAACCGGCCAGCATAACAACAGACACACGACCTGCCTCGCAGGCCTCCGTCTCTCTGTCTCTCTCTCTTTGGGTTTCTCCTCTCCAGTAGAGCTCTTTCTCTGCTCCTCTCCCGCGCTGTCAGAGAGCTACACTGTGCTGCACAGATGATCTGATCAGACATGACTTCTCTCATTAATCCGGCCATGGAAACTTGGCTTCAGCTGCCGGCTTCCCACTTCGAGGTGTGTCCCAGACGAGAGGCAACTTGCATCAGTTACTGAAGCTGAACTGAGTCATGCAGACCAGCGTTTGGGTTCTAGTGCCTTCATCAGAGTTATTGAAACTGAACTGAGTCAAGCAGACCAGCGTTTGGGTTCTAGTGCCTTCATCAGAGTTATTGAAACTGAACTGAGTCAAGCAGACCAGCGTTTGGGCTCTAGTGCCTTCATCAGTGTGATTATTGAAACTAGAAGAGAACTGAGTCAAGCAGACCAGCGTTTGGGCTCCAGTGCCTTCATCAGAGTTATTATTGAGGTGAAACTAGAAGAGACCGAGTCAAGCAGAGCAGCGTTTGGGCTCCAGTGCCTTCATCGGAGTTATT
This sequence comes from Polyodon spathula, assembly GCF_017654505.1. Classification (NCBI taxonomy): domain Eukaryota; kingdom Metazoa; phylum Chordata; class Actinopteri; order Acipenseriformes; family Polyodontidae; genus Polyodon; species Polyodon spathula. The sequence continues at coordinate 52,125 of NW_024471559.1, read as the reverse complement.
ATTGAGGTGAAACTAGAAGAGAAGGCTGGTTCCTGCGCTCCCTGCCCCTCACAGGAACAAGCTGTGGGATGATTAGGAAGCAGGAGGGCGTGTGACGAGACACCAGCAGAGAGGAGGAGTGCAGCTAGACTCACTGGTACATTACTACTGAGTGTGTGTATGTGTGCGTGTGTGAGCGTCTCGGTGTGTGTGCGTCTGTGTGAGTGTGTATGTGTGCGTCTGAGTGTGTATTTGTATTTGTGTATGTGTGTATTTGTGTGTATTTGTAAGTGTCTGTGTTTTAAGCAGCTGTCTGTCAGCCCTTTTCAATGAAAGCTTCTTTCCCAGGAAATCCTGCTTCTGTTCTTAAAAAAGGCCCAAACCGCAGTCACGTCAGAGGCTTCTGCTTGAAACGGTAATCCCGGTTTATGAGGGGTTCACTGCTCCGCCCGCAAGGTCTCCTTTCGTTTTCTCTCTGGGTTTTAAAAATAGAATCTGAGAGAGAGAGAGAGAGAGAGAGAGAGAGAGAGATGGCTATGCTGCAGTGAGTCAGTGATCGCTTAGTTGATGACGTTGTGTTTAGTGTGATACAGACCAATCGTTACAACACAGCTGCAGCAGACTGAGACCTGCCTGCCTGGCTCTCTCCCTGCCTGTCTCCCTGCCTGGCTGTCTGCCTGCCTGGCTCTGTCCCTGCCTGCCTGCCTGCCTGGCTCTCTCCCTGCCTGCCTGTCTCCCTGCCTGGCTCTCTCCCTGCCGGTCTTCCTGCCTGCCTGTCTCCCTGCCTGCCTGTCTCTTTCCCTGCCTGGCTCTCTCCCTGCCTGTCTCCCTGCCTGGCTCTCTCCCTGCCTGTCTCCCTGCCTGGTTTTCTGCCTCCCTTGTTCTGTCCCTCCCTGTCTCCCTGTCTGCCTGCCTGGCTCTGACCCTGCCTGTCTCCCTGTCTGTCTCCCTGCCTGGCTCTGTCTCTGCCTGTCTCCCTGCCTGTCTCCCTACCTGGCTCTCTCCCTGTCTGTCTCCCTGCCTGGCTCTCTCCCTGCCTGTCTCCCTACCTGTCTCCCTGCCTGGCTCTGTCCCTGCCTGTCTCCCTGCCTGCCTGCCTGTCCGGGCTTGAGGAAGTTATTGTCACTCAGGGCTGATTCTCGTGAGAGGAAGGGAAGGTGTTTTTCTCCAAGCTCTGGCTCTCTCTCTCCCACTCTCCCAGAGGATCGGATCCTGGGAATTCAGCTGCCCGGAGCTGGAGGGGGTTAGTTTGGAAGGAGCCACGCCAGGGGAGTGAGTGTGAGTGTGAGTGAGTGAGTGAGTGTGTGTGTGTGAGTGTGAGTGTGTGTGTGAGTGAGTGAGTGTGAGTGTGTGAGTCCTTCTTGTTATTATTTTAAACGGATTCTGGTCTCTTCAAGCTGGGTTCACAACGCCCCGATGTTCCAGTGAGTTCAAGAAAAAAAGACTGATCTGCCCCGCTGCACTGATCTGCCCCGCTGCACTGATCTTTGTTTGATAAACAGAAATCATATCACTAATCCGCTTGACCCTGCTGGACTTTTTCCAAACCTCTGTATCACCTCCTTTGATCACTGTGTGCGTCACTGCATCATGTTCAGCACCTCTCTGTGCTTTACAATGCTTCCCTGTGCTTTACCAGACCTCTCTGTGCTTTACAATGCTTCCCTGTGCTTTACCAGACCTCTCTGTGCTTTACAATGCTTCCCTATGCTTTACCAGACCTCTCTGTGCTTTACAATGCTTCCCTATGCTTTACCAGACCTCTCTGTGCTTTACAATGCTTCCCTATGCTTTACCAGACCTCTCTGTGCTTTACAATGCTTCCCTGTGCTTTACCAGACCTCTCTGTGCTTTACAATGCTTCCCTGTGCTTTACCAGACCTCTCTGTGCTTTACAATGCTTCCCTGTGCTTTACCAGACCTCTCTGTGCTTTACAATGCTTCCCTATGCTTTACCAGACCTCTCTGTGCTTTACAATGCTTCCCTGTGCTTTACCAGACCTCTCTGTGCTTTACAATGCTTCCCTGTGCTTTACCAGACCTCTCTGTGCTTTGCAATGCTTCCCTGTGCTTTACCAGACCTCTCTGTGCTTTACAATGCTTCCCTGTGCTTTACCAGACCTCTCTGTGCTTTACAATGCTTCCCTATGCTTTACCAGACCTCTCTGTGCTTTACAATGCTTCCCTGTGCTTTACCAGACCTCTCTGTGCTTTACAATGCTTCCCTATGCTTTACCAGACCTCTCTGTGCTTTACAATGCTTCCCTATGCTTTACCAGACCTCTCTGTGCTTTACAATGCTTCCCTGTGCTTTACCACCTCTCTGTGCTTTACAATGCTTCCCTGTGCTTTACCAGACCTCTCTGTGCTTTACAATGCTTCCCTGTGCTTTACCAGACCTCTCTGTGCTTTACAATGCTTCCCTATGCTTTACCAGACCTCTCTGTGCTTTACAATGCTTCCCTATGCTTTACCATACCTTGAGCTCTGTGTTTGGGGTCAGTGTGTGATATGCTTTCAGGGTGTATATTTCTGCCCTCTCGCTTGTCCTTAACGAAATTCCCTTCAGACTATAAACAAACCTGAACACAGTGGAGTGCTTGGGAGGTGACCCCTGACCCCTGACCCTGTGTCTCCCACAGGTGTGTCACCACCTGGACTGCCAGGCTCTGAACAGCCACACCCCCCTGAACCTGTGCGAGTCATGTGACTCCCGCTGTCACCACGAGCAACCTGGAGACAGCATGCACTACGACAGACACCCCCGCTTCCACCTGCAGCCACAGGGTGAGAGAGAGAGAGGAGAAATAGAGGGACACAGTGCAGCTCAATCCACTGTCATAGGAAGCAGAGCAGCTCTGTCATAGGAAGCAGAGCAGCTCTATAGGAAGCAGAGCAGCTCTATAGGAAGCAGAGCAGCTCAATAGGAAGCAGAGCAGCTCTATAGGAAGCAGAGCAGCTCAATAGGAAGCAGAGCAGCTCTATAGGAAGCAGAGCAGCTCAATAGGAAGCAGTGCAGCTCTATAGGAAGCAGTGCAGCTCTATAGGAAGCAGAGCAGCTCTATAGGAAGCAGAGCAGCTCAATAGGAAGCAGAGCAGCTCTATAGGAAGCAGAGCCGCTCAATAGGAAGCAGAGCAGCTCTATAGGAAGCAGAGCTCAATAGGAAGCAGAGCAGCTCTATAGGAAGCAGAGCAGCTCAATAGGAAGCAGAGCAGCTCTATAGGAAGCAGAGCAGCTCAATAGGAAGCAGAGCAGCTCAATAGGAAGCAGAGCAGCTCTATAGGAAGCAGAGCCGCTCAATAGGAAGCAGAGCAGCTCTATAGGAAGCAGAGCAGCTCTATAGGAAGCAGAGCCGCTCAATAGGAAGCAGAGCCGCTCTATAGGAAGCAGAGCCGCTCAATAGGAAGCAGAGCCGCTCAATAGGAAGCAGAGCAGCTCAGTCGTCCTCGTCTCAGCAGGCTGGTCTCTCAGTCAAGCACAGCTGCTTTCCTGGCTGCGATCCCTCCTGTGTTTCTCTTGCTGTGTTTCTGACTGTGTCTTCCCTGTGGCTGCAGGTTCGATCCTGGCTCGAAACATGTCGACGCGGTCCTGCCCCCCCCGCACCAGCCCCCCCTCTGACGTGGAGGAGGAGGACGAGGGGGAGGGGGGAGGCGACACTGCCAAGGGGTAAGAGGCAGCAATAGTGAGCAGCTACAGATTGAGAGTGCTTGAGGTGCTTCACTCAAAACCTCTCCTCCTTTGTTTTTTCATTCTGTCGTTCTCTCTCAGCGGCTCCACAGTGGGGTTATTGAAAGCATTGTTTTATTGTGTTTTATTTCAGATTTTTTCAGTTAGTAACTGGTTTGTTTTGCCTCCTCTGCAGGGATCAGAGAAGCGCATCATTGAAGCTGAACAAAAAAAAACCAAGACGAAGACACACTGATGTGAGTGTGTGTGAGTGTGTGTGTGTGTGAGTGTGCGTGGGGAGGGTATGCAGTGGGTTGTTTGACTCTGCTCTGTCGCCCCCTGCAGGACCCCAGTAAGGAGTGCTTCACGCTGAAGTTCGACCTGAACGTGGACATCGAGTCCGAGATCGTCCCTGCCATGAAGAAGAAGACACTCAGGTGAGTGTGAGTGTGCACTTTGCAGAGTGAGTGTGAGTGTGTTTCGTCTCTCACCCCACGCTGCTTGTTTGCAGGGAGGTCCTGTGCCCTGTGTTTGAGAGGAAGGGGATTGAGCTGGAGAAGGTGGATCTGTTCCTCGACCAGTCCAACACGCCGCTGTCTCTCGGGTTCGAGGCGTACAGATTCGGGGGGCACTACCTCAAGATCAAAGGTAGTGACACCAGGACTGGATCACACCACTCTGCAGTGGGAGTGTCATACTCCCATCCCTGTGACGTGCCTCCCCTCTCCCCTCTCCCCTCTTCATCACTGCCTCCTACACTCCCAGAGTCTTCCCAGATGGGATTGCTGCCCTCACAGTCCCGGT
>NW_024471559.1:0-47175 GCF_017654505.1 Polyodon spathula | reverse complement strand
TGGTTTATGAAATGCTTTAAAAAATGGATTGGTTGGTTGCGCAGACCACAATAAATCGCAGGTAAAAAGCAGTCTGGGCGATCCAGTGCTCTACATGTTTAACAACATTAGTACTTTGTAGCAGGGCAGGAGCCCTGCACATGAAGAGTGGGTTTTGTGTGTATGTATTGTAAATAAGTGTGTACATTGTTGTTATTAATTTAATGAAGTATCTGATGCTCCTGGGATAGCCTGCCTGTTGTGTGTGATTGATAGCGGTGGATAATCAGCAGGTATTGCTATGGGCTAAAGATTGTCCATGCTACCCGGACATGGAGACCTGGCTGCGTAATCCTGATCGCCATGAGAGTGACCCGGGATCAGAAGCGAAACCACCGACGGCCCTGCTAGTAGTCGGAGTCGGGGTTTGGTTGTAATTGAACAGAGAAGATTAGTTCAGGGATTGTAAATCCCACTAATGTACAGTGAGTGAGGTGTATAGAGCGGAACCTCCATGCCTTAGGAAGTAGCACAGGCCGTTGTTACGGCACCTTTATTTTGATAGTTTTTTGTACTGTGTTTTATTTTGCATTTTTGTACAACTTGCTGTATTAGTCCTCTGTGCGTTACCATCGCTAGGTAACACACATACAACCTTTATTTACTTTACTTTTTTTGTTTGTGGATAAATTGCCGACTGCCTGACGAGCTCGCCTCTTTCCTTGCTAAACTCGTCATTCAACCCATGTCTGATTACCGGACTGTCACTCAGCAGGTGATGTACACAACTGTTATCTTTGCTGTGTGTTGTGACACATCTGTAAATTAACTGTATAAATATGTTATACACCCATCTTGTGGCCCATTGCTGTATTTGGCTATTCCATAGGTTGCTGCGTATTATGGGTGTAGGGGTGGGCAGCTGCACTTCGGAGAGTCAATCACCTTCAGGGCACTCTTGCTGTTAAAGCCAAGCTAAAGTTTTCCTAAAGCAAGACCTGTGATACGATCAACCAATCAAAGACCTATATTTTCTCTACAGCAGTCCATTCATAAGTTAGCTGAGGCGGGACAAACAGTTCTGTTAACTGTAATTTCTGGCCGTTTTTATGCAACTGTCCAGTTTGCTGAATGTCGATGTTGCTAACTGTACAGAGACTGTTCATTTACTGAGAAATCATAGTAGGCTACAATTAACATTTTAGTGCCATTTAGGAAGGGAGATATTTAGGAATTAAATTATAAACAAAAATAATGTCGATACAAGAGCAGCCGAATTCATTATTATAATTAAAAAAAATGGCAGAATGAAAAAAATCCATTCCGGCGACACTCAAATCCTTACAAACTGAGCTGATTCATGATTTCCAAATGTGTGACTAGAATGAAAAACAAGTTAGAAAATGAATACCCACCACATTTCTATTTATTGTGTATTTAAAAATGCTTGATTGATGTTTATTTTGCAGTTGAATGAACTCGTTACATTTACAAATTAGAGAGAGTGGTTGTGCTACCTTGGTAGGGGTGTGTGGCTACCACAGTTTAGCTTTGGACAGTTATCCAAAGATTTTTTTTTTTTTTATTTCAAAAACATAAAGCTATGTCGGATCTGCTGGCATTTAAAGAAACCTATATAGTATTTCCTTGTGATACAACACTGTCCATATTCAATAAAACAGTGGCGTTATCAGTTCATTAATTTGAAAACTCGACGCCTAGCTAGGGAGACCAATTGTGTATTTGAATGGTCCTGTGTGTATGTGTGCATGATATATTGTGTGTTCTCGTCTGCTGTCATATCGGTACATGTAGCCTTTTTGTTTCGTTCAGGGGGTGAAGTAAAAGGCACTCACCTGCGGGATGACTCAACCTGTTCTCTGTCATCTGAGCTGCTTCCAATAGCTATTCCACCTGTCAATCTCTCTCTCTACTCTATTTAAGCTGTGCACTGCTTCCTGCTCTTGTCTTTCGTTTTACGTTTTCTTTTGGCTTTCCTTTCACCGGTCTTTCATTTTACATTTGCGTGTTTAGTTTCGCATACGCTGCAGGAAACTCTGCGTCGAATACTCCTCAAAATATTTTTTCATTTCTCCGATGGACTGTCTACTTTTAATACAGACCTCTACCCAGCACCCAGACCTGCTGCCCTGGCATTATGCGCAGCAGCCAGGAGACATACCCGAATTAATCCTTAAGCTTCATAACAATATTTCTATGACATGAACTCCCTCATTCACCCCATTTCCGTTTCTATCTTCACCTCTCCTTCATTACATCTCTTTCTTTTAGTGGCTCCATTGATCGCCCCAGCCCAGGCAGTTCCAGCCCCGCCCTCATCTATCCATTCCACAGTACAACCTAGTTACTGCATCTGCTTCAGGCTCCAATCAGCAGCCGTAATCTGATGTAATCACCTCTCACCGTTGATCCAAGGGCAAGTTATAGAAGATAGTAAAGTTCCACACATGCCCCGTGGTCAGACACAGTTACGCTCTGCACTGTCCAGCAGCAACAAATGCACCTATTTTCTGCACCTTCCTGTGGTCATAGACTCGACCCGCTCTCTCTCTGTCCAATGCATATGCAAAACCTTCCTTCTGCTTCCTCTGAAACCAGAATCTCCGAGTCTCTAATTCAAGTTGAGCTGGACAAAGAATTCATGGCCAGCCCCTTCCCGGCTCCGTTCCCAGTCTTCAGCATTAGCCCATCAGAATAGTGACCCACAAAATATCGGGAAGCGCCTAATCATTGATCTTTTCACCCCGGTGGGCAGTTCCTCCAGTCTCAACGCCCTAATTCTCCTCGATTAACTCTTGCTTTGTTACATTACAGCTTCCAACGCTATTAATCAGTCGAAGCAGCTGGCCACGGTGCTTGGCTCTCAAAAGCTGATATTTTAGATGCTTTTAAATCATGCCTTTCTCGGAATCACCTGGGTCAATGTCAGTCAGAAACCAGCCTCCCACACGACAAATCCTGGAATAATTTTGTCAGCTCATTATCAACTTCCAAGTATTTTCAATCTCTAAACGCAACTGGTTATCTCCCTTTGGACACTTCAATTTCGCAATTTGCATTATTCCAAGGCAGAACATTCATATCACACATTCTCACTCTCGCCTCAACTGTAAAATATTTATCTTTCAGAAGCAAGAAAGCCTCCGCCAGAGCTTTCAACGCTCCAGCTTTCCTCCATACTCGGATCATGGCAGCCATTTCCACAGTCAAGGCTAACGCTAATTCCCATCTAGTATGTCCGCTCATCCTCTCAAATACTACAACATTAATACATGGTGAGAGATGTGGTACGAGACTGGAAATCTGTCTTGATTATGAGTTAAGGAGTTCCACTATTAGGAGAATGACTGGAGTTGTGAAACCCAAATCTCTGAATGTGAGTTCACCTTTTCCATTCCAAGCAGACATGATAGTAGCAAACCGCTGATCGATCCTGTATTAACTAACACATAGGATGGTCAGCATCTCATCTCTCTAGATATCAGGATGTGGTATTTCTTGCTGCAACACTGGAACAATCAATGAATATAGTTCCTTCAGCTCATCTTCAATACAGATCACCAAGTCGTTTCAGCAAGAACATCAACCGCTGCTACAGTTTTTCTGCATCTGCCCCTCCGTCATGCTCCCCAAAAAAATAAAAATTCATGTTCCTAGGTCTCTGACAGACATGCAGAACAGAAATCTAGACTCCGGATCCTCACTGTTGTCTCTGATGGTGGAGGGTTGGGAAAGGCTACACACTGTTCTCGCTGGATTGCAAGAGCTACATCTGCTGAACGTGAAGCAGTCATACTTGGTGCAAGAAGCTTTGGCAGTGGACCAAGACACATCTTCACTGTCATCCCAGAGACAGGGAAGAATGCTGGATAGCTACTCTAAGGAGCAGTGCTTGGAAGTGACGTTAGCCGCATTAAAGGAGCAATTGGTCCTCAAGTTCCAGAGCCTGGTTCCCAACGCAAACTCTCTACACCCAGTTTTTCCCTTTCAAGGACCTGAAATTTGTCTGAACCCTACCCGCTCCGTTCTTCTCTCCACAGCACGACAGTTCATGTCGGAGGCTTCTACCCGGTCCGCCCACTCCACCGCCTAGTCAATATTCCCCCTATTCTGCATCCAGAACCAGATCTCTTATTCAGTCTTCACCCTGGACCATTTCCTCACATTCATTGCCTACCTGCAGGTCTCCTTGAACCTCCTCCCTTCATTTATCTCCGACATTCAACATCAGTTACATCTTCTGTCCATCCCTGCACCACAGCTCCTGTCCATCTTGATTATCTGCCTGACTCTCCATAGCTCTGAAGTGCTCTCCCATAGCGCCGCCTTCCAGGCTATCAATATCTTTGGACATCCGTCAACTTCTGATCTCCATGCTCAGGAATGGCTTCTTCAATCCTTTGGATGACCTCACCATGGAGGTACTGTGCCTATGTGCTTTCTTCAGCTTCATCTGCCATTCGGAGTTCTCCATTCCTTCTCCAACCAGCTTTCCTGCGCTCCGCTTGCAACACTCAGACCTATCCCAGCTTCTCCCGAGGTCCTCCTAGACTGAGCAACTCCATAGAAGTCAATTCGTCCAACTATCAAAGATTCACTCCTCTCTGTTTTAGCTTGGCTTTAATCAGATGTCTCGCTGCCAAGAGCCCTATTCTTCCCTCACATCCTGTCTTCTCGAACTACTCAAGGATTATTATCTCCAGACACTGGTTTTCTTCCCAGCTCTTCTCCCTCCCGTCAAGAGCTAGATTTCCTTCTCTTCTCAGTCATATTCTCCTCATTCCTTCCGGATCGGAGTTACCACCTCAACTGCACGAGCAGAGGGTAATCAACACATCATTTAATACATGGGATGTTGGTCTTCTGCCATAGAGTCCTACATCAGTACTTCACTGGACAATGCAGCTGCCCAACATCCTTGGTTAGAATGCCCGGAGTGGGGGTGCCCTCTCTGCCAGGTTTCCTCGCTCTAGGGGGGCGTTCCTCTCCACAGTGTGGATGGCCTCCAATCCATAACTTGTCCCTACTAACCTCTCTATGTCCTTTTTGTTTTTCAGCTTGCATTTATGCGTGCAGCATGCAGTTTCTTTCCTGTCCCACTGGTGCGGTTTTGTGGGGAGCCGGGGGTCCATCCTTTGGGGGGAGAGTGAGTCTTACTCCCCCGACCAGGACTGGATAAGCAGCCCCCGTTCCTCGTAGGTCAGAAGGTACCCCCAGCAACACCTGTTCTTTCGCAGCGTGTGCGCTTTAGCCTCAGCGAGGCACTAATCTATATGCCTTTTTCTTTTCCTAACCTTCTTCCCCTTTTCCTCCAAGTCCCGCGGGTATCCAGCGGGTGCCGGCCCTCACTTCGGGGCTCATGCCTGATGGAGGTCGATTCTATGAACAGGACTTGTCTTGACCTTTTTCCTTTCCAGGTTTGGGTACCTTTCTGTCCCTCTGTGGTAGCTTAGTTTCCCTACCATCAGGCAAGCTGTTTGGACGGGTCCAAAACCGAGGGGGGGGGGGATTTCTTTTATTAATGTCATCCCCTACTCTTCATAACCGCTCAAGCAGCTAGTGGACCTCCAAGCAGTAGGGGACCTGTCCTGTCTATTCGACTTTGTCACTAACACTCTGTCTCCCAAGTCACACAAGCACTCCATGCCCTTCTGCCTTTTGCAGGCTACCTGTGAAATACTGCGGCGACACCAATGATAGCAGCTTGTCGGGGTAATGCCATTACTAATGGTGACTGTCAGACAGTTTTGCGAGGCACAAACAGATTTGCGAATTGCTCAAAAAACTGCTATATTCCATTGTCTCGCAACTGCTTTGTGCTGTTTTGGAATATCTCTCATTTTGTGAAAAAGCACTATTTTTTTGGGAGGCCCAAATTTAGCGAGGGGATTGTGCAAAGATCGAAGACTTCTAAATATGACCCAAACAGCAATCAGTTTTTCAGAGATCTTCACAACATTGATAACATCAGCTTGTAGTTATCAAGTTGAGCTATATCAAATGGGATCTGGCTCTGTGCTTATATAGGGGTTTCCCTCCCTTGAATACATCAAGGCCAAGTAAATCTTGGCCTTGACATTTCTTATCTTTGAGTTAATGATATGGCACACAAAACCAATGACCCAGACAGGAAACGGCGTGGCATCCACAGATTGGAGGAGCGGATGTGCTCGTTGACCAAGGGGTCACGCGTGACAGTAAAAAAAATGGGACGTAGTTATGTGATCTGTTCCTTTGTAAATGGTTAGAACAAACCTAAAAGGAGACTGGTGAAAATGTGAGTGTTTTGTTTGTTTGTACTGTCCTGTCTAAAAACTGTTTGCTTATTGTTATTAGACGGCTAACACGATCCAAGCTGTTGCCAAAGGCATGTGCAAACTGGCCAACATCACTGTCACGGAGAACTGTATTGCACCATGATCAATAATTCACTCGCTAACGGACTTGTACGTGTGGTTTGTGTTTCATGTGGGTTTATAATGAATGGGACTATTATTTTGGGACAAACCCAGGGATTACAAATAAAGTTATACACGCTGCTGTATTACTTAGTATAATTTATTGTTTACTGTTTGTTTTGTTGTCAGGCACTGGAAAATATCATTAAACACCCTTGCACCTGGATATCATTGTCTGACTGTTTCTTAAGCACTGCTGCATTGCCTTCACCTACACACAATTACTCACTTTGCCACAGGGTGGTACAGAACTAGAACAGCTCCACCAGGAGAAAGACATTGGGGTTGCAGCCATATTGTAGTGTGAGTGTGTCACAAAGACGGCTGTAGTGGGTGACGTCAGACCAGAAACAGGGAGCAACACAGAAGAGACACAGAGAGGTGGAGTTTGGTGAAGCTGAGCCCTTTGCTGAGCTCAGCATTTAATAATTAAACAGAGTAGAAAAATAAAAGGTTTGAAAGAAACAAAACACAGGACATGGCACTTGAGGCCAAAATAAATAGACAAACAAAACGGATTAACACTAAACAAACAGCAGACGAACAGACAAACAAAACACGATGTGTCCGAACAAACACACAAGTATCGTGCAGTAATAGCAATTATCTTCTTGAATTTAATTTACTCTACGTTTTTACTTTCTCCTGTCCATACCTGTTCTCCACTCACCAAACACACAACCCAGAGTGAGTGAAAACATGTTGCTTTTATGCAGCTGTACCGAGACTCGATTGCTAATCAATCATTCAATTGGAGTCTCAGTACAACTGCACGTGAATTAATAAAGTGCAATTCCCCATACTCACATATTATTACATTTTACCTGCACGTGAAGTGCTGTGCAATCCTCGTGCCTAAATACAAATATATATTTTAAACACTCATGCTCGTAACCCATACTACATCCAGTGTAATGACTAAACACCTACATTAACACACAGCACGCAACATACAACACCTAAATACACACAAGGGCGGGGCAACATTGCCACAGAGTGACATCTTTAAGCAACTTCATTCTTCACTAATTTTTTTGGATCAGTATGAGATGTGATAATTACTATTTTATCTTTTTTGGCCGTCATTGTAGTAAACATTTTGGTCAGTGTAATAATTAAGGACATGGCTAGAACAAAGACATGAGTCTAGATTAAAGCAGGGTCATTGCACATCAAATGGACCAGTGCTTCCCACCTCACCTTCTCGGGTTCTTCTGATATTGCATATGGATGACATGGAAGTGTTTTAAGAAGAATCGCAAAATATTAGCTCTCAATTCATAGTTTTTTTGAATTAATTGGACTTTAATGGAGTGAAAATGAACACTGAAGAGGCCATGTGTGAGAGGTCAGATCTTTCAAAGTGTTAAAGTTATCTTCTTGATTCTTGCTGCACACACTGAACTGCTCTTCTAGTTTAATAATGTGTCAACATTTTACCTATTGGTCATCATGGACACTGAAGGGGGAAAAAATGCAATAACACTACAGTGCAGTACATCTCTTGCTGTGAACAGAATAGGCATTGAGAGTAGAAAATGGTTTAGAAATACACTAGCAACCGCTGAGGTGGTGTGTTAAAAGATTTTGTTCCTTATGAAAGTGCCCCATAGTAAAAGTATAGCAAAGTGTAATAAAGCACAGGGAAAGCATGGTAAAGTCTGTTCAATTATATAAAAAAAGAACAATATTAAACTAACCCTTGCAAAGGGCAATAATAAACCACCATGAAAGCATGGTAAAGCATAGGTAAGTATTTTAAAGCCCACAGAGGTATGGTAAAGCATATTAATAGCACAACAAATCATTTTAAACTATGAAAAAAATATGAGGAAACTGCTAAATTGTTGTGTAAATTTAGTGTGGCAAACTTTTATAAGGGAAACACAGCTAAACAGTAGATTTTCAATATAAAGGTAGTGACTGTCTGAGATAATTTAGCCTTAATTTGGATGAGTCCACTCACTTTAGCCTGCTTCTTTGCATGTTTTAATCTGATCCAGTGATGTTTGCACTCCCAAAAGATGCAATCACAACTGAAATACTTCTGAACTTTATCAGTTTGATTCCCATTTATGTAATTAGTGCTGATGAAATGTACCTCCTACGTCGAGTTTAGATGTTGCCATAGTTGAAACATCCTTTTGCGATTCACAATCCATTCTAAGCTGTGCAGAAATAAAATGTATGCATCGCGCGATATGGGGGGAGTGGCCGACAATATGTGTGATCCTGATATATTCGAAGGTATGTGCCAAGCACAAAACCAGGTTTGTGAGGCACAAAATAACGCTTTTAAAAAGCAAGCCTTAACTCTGCGCACGTCCCTCCAGCACACACAAGCACTGAACTGCAGGCACTTTCCAAGGTACCACTATGGAAAACAACCAGCGGTCACACAAAACTCCATCCACATCTACATTAGGCCTATTATATAATGATTATAGGACAGGTATTCAAAAGAATGATTGTGATCGCAGTTTCACTGTTTTAAAGTGCATATTTAAAAAATAAAAGTTGCAGGAAGCTGCTATCTCAACCGCTCTTTCAGACCGAAACATTAGGCTACTATTTACTTTCCGATCAAAAAGTAGTATCTCCAGTCTAATCACAAATATATAGTTCGGTCCCGATCCAAAAAGAAATACCTCACTTTATTGCATTGCTATTTGCATTATAACAACCTGCCAGTAGCAGGGTACTTACTCATCCAGAAACATCGAAAACAGCTGGCGTTAGTAGGTATTCTTGTCCTCCGATCTGACAGGCAACTCCACAAGCTGGATTTCAATGGCACAGGGATCTGGACAGCTCGCCGATCCTCTTGAATGAAGCTTATGTTTTATTTTCCAGTAAACACACAGTTTGAAGAGTTGGCATGTCTCAATACGATGATAAACAGCTAACTATTCTCCAAGTAGTAGCCTAGTTGTTTAGTTTTCTATATCGTTAAACAGTAAACAGGAACCTATATAATAACTTTGTGAGCCGCTAAGTCAAAGACTTTGTTAATACTATTTAATGTAGCTTTCTCTCAATCTCATTCCCATCCTCTCTTTCCTCGTCTTCTCCTCTCCCTCTCCTCACACTCTCAGACAGCACTGATTCAGCACATCCTGCTCTGAAAGGGTGGTCCGACAACACACACTGTTCACTCCAATATCACATGCACACTTCACGGTGAACATTTTAAGATGATCAACTGTTTAATTATTCAAGAGGGCTTTAATGTTACTGTCCAGTGCTTGCGTCAATTTGAGCCTATGGTATTTCAGGCTTAAGTAGCCGAGCTATACCCTCTCCTCAGCAGGTACATTCTTGGTTCAGAATGAAGAGTAGGCCTACAACAGAATGGTATAGTACGGTATGTAACATAGACCGAGCTGGCAGATACAAAGCAACTATCTATATAATTAAATCAACAACAATAAAAATAGACCCTTACACAGTAGTATGAAACCCATTCCTACACATTGATCAATCTACATTTTGCATTTCCTTACCTTGGTATTTACATTGATTTTAATATCAGGGACACAGCAGGCTATATTGATTACTAATTGGGGATTTGTCTGTGTTTTGAATCCAAAGTTATTGTTTGAGAGGGGCTACATTCATTCCACTGCTCGTTCAACCTGTTTTATTTGATTCAAATGGATTGTGTTAATATATATATATACACACACACACACACACACACACACACACACACACACACATTATTTAAGAGTAAAGTTATATATGTTATATAACTTATAACATTATATAATTATGGATGGACAAAACATGCAGGTGGCCACTGGTATATTTTATAGGCGAAAAAAAAACAGATCATAACAGAACCTAACAGAAAACTAAAAAGTAAAATTCACTGCACCGATTAATTGAATAGGTGAAATGTAGCCTACTCATATTTGTGAGACATTTCACCTATCTTCTTAGGAAACAGCCCCAGATAAATCTGTAAAAGTCTGTGATGGCCCTTTAAATTTTGGGCTCATTCACCATGCTAATGCCTATGATAATGATAAACATTAGATACAAATGTATGCATGTGGACAAATGTCATATGCATTTGCACTAAATTATTTGAATTGCTCGAAAGGCTAAATTTGAACAAATATGGCAAAGGGCAAAGTTTGTGAGGATCTTTAGGGTTTTGCAGTGCACAGAATGAATCCATAAAATGTGCATATTGCTAAATGCCTATCCTCAGAAACATTAGTTTTGGAAAAAGAGCAGTGTGGGGCTAGTTTACATCACAGTGCTCACGGAGCTCAACCAAAGGCTCCCTTTACTTTTCAAGCCCCTCACCCAGAAATTCTACAAGATATAAGGACACAGCTGACTGTTGATTTTATTTTTTAATAGTGTTATTTATTTTCTCAGAAGTAGGCCTACGGTATACATGCTTGATCTGCATTCCATGCCATTGCCTGTACTGTGCCATGATATGGGCAGGGGGCATGGTGAGGCAGGGCAGTTGGAAGGGGGGGATTTTCAACAGAAGAATGACTAAGGGATACACGAGCAGATCGGGGCTTCCAAATGGATAAGTGTTTTTGGTATTGTGGGTTGCACAAAAAACTGTTATATTCCAATGTCGCGCAACTGCTTTGTGCTATATTGGAATATCTCTCTTTTTATGCCAAGTAGTATTTTTTTGGAGGCACAAATTTAGTGAGGGGATTGTGTGAAGATCGAAGATCAGGCCCATAGTCTTTTTGAAGTTGGGACTTTAATGGAGTGATGGATGAAATTGATCACTGAAAAGAGGCCATGTGTGAGAGGTCAGATCTTTCAAAGTATTAAAGTTATCTTCTTGATACTTGCTGCACACACTGAACTGCTCTTCTAGTTTAATAATGTGTCAATATTTTACATATTGGTCGTCATGCATGCTGAAGGGAAAAAAATGCAATAACAGTACAGTACAGTAAATCTCTAGCTGTGAATAGAATAGGCATTGAGTGTAGAAAATGATTTAGAAATACACTAGCAACCACTGGGGTGGTGTGTTAAACCATTTTGTTTAACCATCCTTATGAAAGTGCCCCGTAGTAAAAGTATAGCAAAGTGTATTAAAGCACAGGGAAAGCAAGGTAAAGCATAAGTAAGTATGGTAAAGCACAGCGAGGTCTGTTCAATTATATTAAAAAAGAACCATATTAAACTAACCCTTGCAAAGGGCAATAATAGACCACCGTGAAAGCATTGTAAAGCACAGGTAAGTATTGTAAAGCCCAGAGAGGTATGGTAAAGCATATTAATAGCACAACAAATCATTTTAAACTATGAGAAAAGTATCAGGAAACTGCAAAATCATTATGTAAATTTAGTGTGGCAAACCTTTATAAGGGAAACACAACTAAACAGTAGACTTTCAGTATAAAGGCAGTGACTGTCTGAGATAATTTAGCCTTAATTTGGATGAGTCCACTCACTTTAGCCTGCTTCTTTGCATGTTTTAAACTGATCCAGTGATGTTTTCACTCCCAAAAGATGCAATCACAACTGAAATACTTCTGAACTTTATCAGTTTGATTCCCATTTATGTAATTAGTGCTGATGAAATGTACTTCCTACGCTGAGTTTAGACTGCCCCTGAAGCTCAACTGCAGCTCTCCACCTTTTGGAATTATTTGGACCAAATATTGATTATTGACCAGAAATGGTTGCGCTCCACATTATCATGTAATTTCACATCTGTGATTAGCATTAATCTTAGACTACCATACCAAAGGTAACAGTATAGACCAAGAAAAGCTAATCTGTGAAACCTGCTGTAATTGTCTCTTAAACCACACTGCATTATCCAGGATTTAGCTGGTTGTCTAACTTCAATATTTCAGGAACCCTCACACTGTAGTTAACTTAATGTTTGAAGCTTGAGGCTTCACGAGACAATCACAATGATGTGTTTTACATGTATCAAAGCGGTAGACGGAAACAGTGAGTCCTGCCCTCCACACTGAATAAAAGTAATTTATTATAATAACACATTTAACAAAAGAGTGGTCAAAGTTAAAAAAATTACTTTTTAATCAATGTACCTTCAGCATTGATAACGAGGTAAAACTACTATGAAGGAGATACTACACTGTAACTTAGTTTGCATTGGAAAGTTAATGTTAAATCCCCACACATTTTAATAATGTTCATAAAAAATCATTTCCTTAGAAAATAACATTATAATATATGGTGTCTTATCAGCACTGTGACAAATTATCACTTTACACACTGTCCCTAAGTTATAACCACTGTGCTGAAGAGAGGTTCCTTTCAGTAAGAAGCAAATTAACCCACCTGGGTGGTTATCGGTCAGAGGTGTGACTTGTGTCATTTTGCAAAGCAGTTCTTGGAACTGGGAGATAGGGCTCAGCCCCCCTGCCCACCTGCTATAGGACACTATAAAGCCTCCATGGGGACCTGGACTGAGCACAAGCACCAACAGCAAGAGACTGAGAAGAACACCATGAAGACCTTTCTGCTCCTGACTTCCCTCCTGGCGGTGGCACCTGTAAGCCAGGCTGCAGGTAAATGTCATTGTCTACAGCTTGGGAAAGAGTTGTGGATTCATTTTCAAAGATTTTTTTAAACTTAGCTTTTGAAGACGTTTGCAGTGTTTTTGGTTCTTATTACAGTTATTATTGCTTTATATAAGTCTGTGTTACGATGCTTGGACAGGAGTTCAGGTGCTGATCTTCAGTTGCATTTGGCTGCCGCAGACATATGTAAAGTAGGCTAGATCACCGTAAGTGCCTTTATATTAGTAAGCACCAGCACCATCTGCTGTACAACAGTGTATTGACAACAAACTTGCAAGGAAACTTGTTTCCAAAGTGGCTGATCACTAGATGGCGCTGGTTCTTATACAGAAAAAAGGGAGATCTGGTTAACAAGGTGGCACATAACACCAAGTCAAATAAGCACAACTAATACAAACAAGTTAATCAAATTACAAGAAACAATTTATTAGAAAAGGTCAAAACAAAAGCATGTCTTGGCTATGCACCAGTGTTTCAAACTTCACAAAGATATAGAAGTCAGACCAGCCAATCTCTATAAATCCCAATGATGAACACAGTAACCCAGGTTGCTTATCCTTATCAGAATGGTACAAAGGATACACTTTGCCTTGGCTATGTTACATCTATCTACGGCAGGCAATTATAACTGAAAAGCAGGTGAAAACATATAAACAGAACAAATAACACAAAGCATTTTGAGTAATTGCAATAAGAATCACTCAGAATGACTTTAAACATCATTAAAAGGGCACAGTAATAATAATAATAAAAATACTTTGGAATAGACTTTGAAGTTACTTAATAATCGATGCACTGAGAACACTATTATTAAAAAGCAAGAAGCAAAATGAGCAGATTCTTCAAATCTTCAAACACTTCCAATGCATCTGTGTTTGAAGTTTTTGGAAGTTCATTTAATAAATCGATCTTCAAAGCGTTGACATTCTTGGAGGAGAAAATCTATGCTAATGTTACAAACAACTTAATAGCGATGAAGAAAGCTTGAATTATATGACAGTTGATTGGTTATAATTTAGTGAAACAGGTGTTTTTCTACTTTCAAAAAACAGGAGTTTCAAAGCTTTGCTCCAGCTTGGCATTGAAAGTATGCGTTGCTGTCATGATTGTAAAACACAGGTTTAAAATCTCCTCTCACATCCTTTCACTTGCAGAAGTGAAGCTCACTCTGGGTGAGGGATTTGAAAAAGCACTTTTGGATCTGGCCTCAGGGGGGCAGCAGAAACGTGAAGAAGGTGAGTGAGGGTTAAATGGCAGTTCAGCTCACTGAGGCTGGTCCTTTACCAAAGCACATCAATTGGATGTCTAAATGATTCCAGTCTCTTATAGAACTTTGCAAAGGCATAATAAAGTACAGTAAAAGCATGGTAAAGCATAGAAACAATATGCAAACCATTGTAAACTATGGAAAATACATAGTATAACCATGGGAAAACTGCAAAATTACTGGTAAACTTTGATAACTGAGCCTGGTATTACATAAATACACAAACTATATTAAACATTAAAGGTGAACACATTGTTGGCATGAAGGCTTAGTAAAATTCAGAAGAATTGTTTTGCTTACCTCTAATTAGTATTACAAATGTAACATGACTACCTGTTTTGTTTAGGAGTTTTGTTTTTCACTTCAGAGCCAGTTTCTCCTGCCACGACCATTAGCACTTTGCAGGGGGTTTGCATTAGATTTTTTATTTCCGTATCCTAAAGGCTCATTTAAAAAAAATAGCAAATCTGGATTTGGCATCATAAGTTGTTAACAGGAATTTGGCTTGGCCAGTTCCTTTGAATGTAAGCTGCAGATTTAGTTTATAGATAATTTTTTTAAAAAGCCAATACAATCAGTATAAAATATTCAAATTATGAAAACCTGTTTTTCTACGTGCAAAATATCTACAATTAAATATTTTCAATGAAGTTGATAAAAGGCAGCTGTTTATATTTTCTCGGGGCATGGGAGGAGGGGGGGGGTATATTTACAATATAAAATTATGCTTTTGACAAATTTTTAAGTGCAGTTGCTAGAAAGGCTTGGCTCATAGCGATAGGAGGTAGAGAGGCCACTCAGGTACCATGCATATGTGGCAATTTTAAAATCAAGATTAAAAACCTATATGTTTGACAAGGCATTTCAGTATAAGATCTGTACATCACTTTGAGATGTTTCACGACAGACACTTTATAAATCCCTATTGTATTGTAATTGCCATTAATAGGCTGTGTTGGGAACATGACTTATTGTATAGTCAACTCTACTATTCCTGAGTTAAATAAACCCTTTGAAGCGGCCCAGGATGGCAGAACAGGAGCTCAGTAGAGTTGTAAACTGCACCTCTCACTTTAGCTGTGTGTTCTTTTATGATTTAACAGGCTTTGCGGATGACAGCGATGAAAGCCAGGTGAAGAGAGAGTTGGGTGAGTAGCTGGACGCAAGCAGACATCTGACTGCTATTCAAGCCCTTTGTATTGGGGCGAAAATGAAGCTCGTGATATTGTACTGGGTTTAATGTGCTAGCAGAGGGCAGGATTTGAAATGGGCGGGGAAAAGCAGGTAAAACAGTGTAGGTTTTCAAAAAGATATAAGCTTCTAAGAGTGGCTCACCTGGTAAAAGCACAGCAGGGTTGTGTGCAGGGTGATTCATACAGCACAGGTTTAAGTCCTGGCTGTGCAAAGTGGCCGGTCTTCGCTGGGGATTCGGAAGGGAGCGTCGCATTGGCTATGGTGCTTCAGTGGGTTAGGGAGGCAACCCTGCTGGCCAGAAGCCCAGTGAGCTCAACAGCAGACACTTGCAGAACTGGTCTTTGTCCTCCAGAGGCAGGTTGTTCGATGAAATCTGCTCTCGAGTTCCTGGGTGGAAAAGAGGAAGCTGGCTCAGCCGTGAGATCGGAGGACTCCCACTCCTTCAGTCCTCCTGAGCTGTGTGGGGAATTGCTGTGGTGAGGGGGACAATTATTGGACATTTCAAATTGGAGACAAAATCGGGGGTAAAATCATTGGCACACTAAATTAAAATAATAAAAGCATTATAATAATTATCACTGAACACGTTTAAACTTTTAAACGTTGCCATATTGGGAACTATTGTAACCCATCAGAAAATCCACCATGAGAAGTCTTCCATCACTTACTGCATCGTGTATAAGAGTGTTTATAGCATTTCATTGTATATGAAAAGACTGGAAAAATATTGAATATGAAATAAACTTGTCTCATAGCGGTAGGAGGTAGGGAGGGCACTCAGGTACCATGCATATGTGACAATTTTAAAATCAAGATTAAAAACCTATATGTTTGACAAGGCATTGCAGTATATGATCTGTACAGCACTTTGAGGTGTTTCACGACAGACACTTTATAAATCCATATTGTATTGCATATTGTATTGTAATTGCTATTAATAGGCTGTGTTGGGAGCATGACCTACTGTATAATCAACTCTAATATTCATGAGTTAAATAAACTCTTTGAAGCGGCCCAGGCTGGCAGAACAGGTGCTCAGTGGAGTTGTAAACTGGACCTCTCACTTTAGCTGTGTGTTCTTTTATGATTTAACAGGCTTTGCAGATGACAGCGATGAAAGCCAGGGGGAGAAGAGAGAGTTGGGTGAGTAGCCGGACGCAAGCCGAGACATTACTGCTATTCAAGCCCTTTGCATTGGGGCGAAAATTAAGCTTCTGATATTGTACTGGGTTTAATGTGCTAGCGG
Organism: Polyodon spathula; assembly: GCF_017654505.1. Classification (NCBI taxonomy): domain Eukaryota; kingdom Metazoa; phylum Chordata; class Actinopteri; order Acipenseriformes; family Polyodontidae; genus Polyodon; species Polyodon spathula. The sequence continues at coordinate 30,462 of NW_024471559.1, read as the reverse complement.
AGGCAGGGTTTGAAATGGGCAGAGTAAAGCAGGTAAAATGCTCTTAGCTTTTCAAAAAAATATAAGCTTCTAAAAGAGGCTCACCTGGTAAAAGCACAGCCGGGTTGTGTGCAGGGTGAGTCATACAGCACAGGTTTACGTCCTGGCTGTGCAAAGTGGCCGGTCTTCGCTGGGGATTCCGAAGGGAGCGTCGCATTGGCTATGGTGCTTCCTTAGGTTAGGGAGGCAACCATGCTGGCCAGAAGCCCCGGGAGCTCAACAGCAGACACCTGCAGAACTGGCCTTTGTCCTCCAGAGGCAGGTTGTTCGCTGAAATCCGCTCTCGAGTTCCTGGGTGGAAAAGAGGAAGCTGGCTCAGCCGTGAGATCGGAGGACGCCCACTAAACCTTCAGTTCTCCTGAGCTGTGTGGGGAATTGCTGTGGTGAGGGGGAAATTATTGGACATTTCAAATTGGAGACAAAATCGGGGGTAAAATAATTGGCACACTAAATTAAAATAATAAAAACATTATAATAATTATCACTGAACACGTTTAAACTTTTAAACGTTGCCATATTGGGAACTATTGTAACCCATCAGAAAATCCACCATGAGAAGTCTTCCATCACTTACTGCATCATGTATAAGAGTGTTTAAAGCATTTCATTGTATATGGAAGGACTGGAAAAATATTGAATATGAAATAAACTTGTCTCATAGCGGTAGGAGGTAGGGAGGGCACTCAGGTACCATGCATATGTGACAATTTTAAAATCAAGATTAAAAATCTATATGTTTGACAATACATTGCAGTATATTATCTGTACAGCACTTTGAGGTGTTTCACGACAGACTCTTTATAAATCCATATTGTATTGCATATTGTATTGTAATTGCTATTAATAGGCTGTGTTGGGAACATGACCTACTGTATAACCACTCTAATATTTATAAGTTAAATAAACTCTTTGAAGCGGCCCAGTCTGGCAGAACAGGTCCTCAGTGGAGTTGTAAACTGCACCTCTCACTTTAGCTGTGTGTTCTTTTATGATTTAACAGGCTTTGCAGATGACAGCGATGAAAGCCAGGGGGAGAAGAGAGAGTTGGGTGAGTAGCTGGACGCAAGCAGAGACACGACTGCTATTCAAGCCCTTTGCATCGGGGCGAAAATGAAGCTTCTGATATTGTACTGGGTTTAATGTGCTAGTGGAGGGCAGGATTTGAAATTGGCAGAGTAAAGCAGGTAAAACGCTATAGGTTTTCAAAAAAATATAAGCTTCTAAGAGAGGCTCACCTGGTAAAAGCACAGCCGGGTTGTGTGCAGGGTGAGTCATACAGCACAGGTTTAAGTCCTGGCTGTGCAAAGTGGCTGGTCTTCACTGGGGATTCCGAAGGGAGCGTCGCATTGGCTATGGTGCTTCCGTGGGTTAGGGAGGCAACCCTGCTGGCCGGACGACCCAGTGCGCTCATAAAGGGCCACCTGCAGAGCTGCTCTGTATGCTCCAGAGGCCAGTTGTTCGTTGAGATCTGCTCTCGAGTTCCTGGGTGGAATAGAAGAATCTGGCTCAGCCGTGAGATCGGAGGATGCCCACTAAACCTTCAGTTCTCCTGAGCTGTGTGGGGAATTGCTCTGGTGAGGGGGAAATTATTGGACATTTCAAGTTGGGGACAACATTGGGGGTAAAATAATTGTCACACAAAATTAAAATAATAACAACATTATAATAATGTATCACTCAATATGTTTAAACATTGTCATATTGGAAACGATTGTATCCAAACAGAAAAGTCATCATGAGAAGTCTTCCATCACTTACTGCATCGTGCATTTGTGTATAAGAGTGTTTACTGCATTTCACTGTAGGCCTATATGGAAAGACTGAAGAAATATTGAATACAAAATAAATTGGTCTACAGTATAATGTGCACTTACTACACCTATATTTGGCCTGTGTAATGAATTGGCATCTCAGACCAGTGAATTGAATAGTAAGGCAAGGGCTGGATGCACACTGCAAAAAAGATGAACATCTTGCCGTTTAGCCACAGAGCAAGCTCTGTAGTGGATAGGTAAGTACGGGTCTTATGCTGATGTCAGTATTATTACCTGATCACCCGCTAGGAGGAGAGTCATTACACATCCATATTTTTTCTTAAAACATTTAAACTGAACGTATTCAACGTTTCCTTTTCCACAGATGAAAGTGATTTCCTGGGGGGAGGGGGTGAACTGGATGGACTGGTGGATGATCTAGAACAGAAGCGTGAAATGGGTGAGTGTCCAAGCCAAGCCCACAGCCAGGAACAAGCAGGCTGTGAGATTGAGGATCCTAAAGGCTCATTAAAACAAAATAGCAAATCTGGATTTGTTAACGGGAAGTTGGCTTGTCGGAGTTACTTTGAATGCAAGCTGCGGTTTTAGTTTCTAGATATAAAAAAAAAAAAAAAAAAAATCCAATACAATCAGTAGAAATGTTACTGAAAACCTGTTATCTACAGCTGTTTTTCAATCAAAAAATATCTACAGCTGTTTTTCAATGAAGTTGATAAAATGCAGCTGTTTATATTTTCCCAGGGGGCATTTATGGTAATGATATGTTTAGTATTTAAAATGACGCTTTTGACAGATTTTTAAGTGCAGTTGCTATGAAGGCTTGGCTCATAACTGTGGAAGGTACGAAAGGCATTCAGGCATATATGGCAATTTTTAAATCAAGATTACAAACCTATATGTTTGACAAGGCATTTCAGTACATTAGCTGTACAGCGCTTTGAGGTGTTTCACAGCAGGCGCTTTATAAATCCCTACTGTATTGCATATTGCACTGCAGTTGCTATTAAGAGGCTGTGTTGGGAACATGACTTACAGTATAACCAGCTCTACTATTCATGAGTAAAACTGTTAAACTCTTTGAAGCTCAGTGGAGTTGTAAACTGCACCTCTCACTTTAGCTGTGTGTTCTTTTATGATTTAACAGGCTTCGCAGATGACAGCGATGAAAGCCAGGGGGGGAAGAGAGAGTTGGGTGAGTAGCTGGACGCAAACAGAGGCACGACTGCTATTCAAGCCCTTTGTAAGCTTCTGACTTTGTACTTGGTTTAATGTGCTAACGGAGGGTAGGATTCGAAATGGTCGGGGTAAAGGGGGTAAGACGCTGTAGGTGTTCAAAGAAACGTATGTGATCTCAAACATGTATTTCATGATATCTGGAAATGCATCCTAAAGATTTTGGAGAACGAGATTTGTTGTAGATTATCCTGAAGGAATGTTATGTGTGTTATGTGGTGCGTTAAGTGTGCTGTAACAGATTCATAGTCTAGGGGTGTAGAAATTGTTGGGTATAGTTGTATAATTTGGGGGTAGTTTTAAGGGAACACCTTACTCACAGACTACAAGAAAACCCCTGAAGTAAAATAATGACAAGGTCGTGTCGTCCCCCCCCCCCCCCTAACCTCCCCCCTCTCTCTCTCTGTGCGTGATAGCAGGGAGCGAGAATAAAGGCCTACAAGGAAAGCGCTGGCGTAAGTATAGACGTGCCACACTAAAATAAATAATATTTCTATTAATATAATGCATGCTGACCTTACTCACTATCTATAACATTTACAACCCTCCCATCCTTTTATTGTGCTGAGAAATGTGTGGTTCTTCACTTTTCTATGCTATTGATAAACTGCTGCATCCTGGTACCTTTTCTGTACGTCATATCAGCATTTGCATACTCCATATTGTTAAATACAAACAACCAAAATATATTGCACACAAGAAAGGGGGAGCAGTGGTAAAATTACAAGAGTGTAAGAAACAGCACTTACTGAATTGCTCTCTCTTTCCCCTTTCTAGTTGGATGCAGAAACGGTAAGTATTGTTCTATTCTCTATTTCCTAATTAAACCGTAGCTCTGTACTGCAGAAACTCTGAAGTTAGGGGTAGAACGACTATTAATCTGACCGAACAGTCAAGTTAAAATGGTCGAATATGAATTAATTGTAAAGAAAAGCAAAGTATGTTCTATGTTAGGGTTACATACAAACAGAGACAACTGATATAGCCAATTTAACATCTATCAATTTCGCTATTTTATAGAAGAAATGTAAACCCTTTGTTGCTGTCATTCGAACCACAATTCCACTAAATACTTAGATATAAAAGGTGGACATATTCAGGTGGGCATATTACTAAAGATCAAATGACATGGGGGCACCTTGTCAACAGAATAAATTATCGAGAAATGTCTAATAATAATAAACCTAGGGAACATGCTGTCTTTAGAGTGACAAACTGTATAATGAACATTTAATCAAGGTCTTGGTAGCTAGCTTTACAATGTTAACATTTGCCTTAAACAAACATTTTTATTGATTTTATATTGGTTTTAATCAAACTGTGGTATTTATGTTTATATTTGTAAAATTCCAGGTTACAGATCCACCACCTGCTATTATAGTAAGTAGAACACATCCAGGCTGTACTTACTCTTATTATTATTTTATTTTACTTTATTTTTATTTGTGTTGTTGTTGTTTATTTTAATTGACACTACTCTCTAGCAAATATTTGTTTTTTATGGCATGTATAATCCAACATGTTTTGTATGTGTTATGGGGGAAACAAGTTATGTGGTCATTGAATGGTAATAGTTTATGGAATGTTTGATTACTCAGTATTGTGTTCTTGGCATGTCCTTGGCTAGAAGTTCAATAAAATCTAGAAGCCTGGAAGTTTAATAAAATTTCTCTATAAAACGTACTACATGCCACAACATCGTAACTGTGATGACAGACACCCACGTGCAAGTCAACTTCCCGTGCAGGAGGTTAGGACCCCACCTGACACCATGTGGCATAGGGGCTTAGGGAAAGAAAGGAAAATGATATATAATAGTAAAAAAAGTTGCTGTTTCTAAATTATCTGCAATTATTTTTCCCCAGCTCAATCTTGCCAGCATTGTAAGTATATAATTGTATTTAAAAATATAGCTTCTCTAACATTTAAGGGAAACTGCTTCCCAGTCCTTTATCGTTTACCACTAGGCTGCACAACCTCCCAGTCCTTCAGCTCTAACCTCTGTCACACAACTTCCCAGTCCCCCATCTCTAACATCTAATACACAGTGCTTTCCAGTTCCTCATCTCTAACCTCTAATACACAGTGCTTTCCAGTTCCTCATCTCTAACCTCTAATACACAGTGCTTTCCAGTTCCTCATCTCTAACCTCTAATACTCAGTGCTTCCCAGTTCCTCAGCTCTAATCACTAAGCTACACAACTCCTCAGTTGTAAACCGAATACCACACTTCCCCGCCACACTGCCTTTCATAAACATGAATTATTACACAGAGTAACGTTTTATCTCTTCCCTAGATCATTACCGCCACTGCACCGGTGGCACTTTTCGTAAGTATTTGAGAATAATTTTGAACTCTGCATATTTAGTCAGTGACCCTGTTAAAATGAACTCTATGAATATCCTAGCATTAAAAACAACTAAACCTCATAAAATTAAGAAGTGATTACCTGAAATCAGTTCTGCCCTACATGGAGTTGTTTGTTTCATGTAAAATGATTTATCATTGTTATAAACTAGCAACTGATCAATAACATGAACTCCTGTACAGTGAGGGGGTACCGTCAAGTGCAGTTTGTATGAAGACAAGACGTCACTAAACTCTCCCTTCTCCCTATCTTTTTCAGCTGTTTGCTCAAATCGTGAGTATTGCACACTTGTCATTTGTCATGAAACTTGTGGATGACATTCTTTAGTATAAGTTTCAGAAATTGGGTGTTTCTGGAAGTGTAACACTTAAATACTTTTACAGACACTTATACTTTTACCGTTTGCCCAACCATGCTGAAACTTGCTAGACAAGTTATTGAGTGTGCCTTCATATTTGAGAAATGGAGGGTATCTGTGGATGTCTGAATGTCATACTGTGGATCAAGGTCATGGTGATCCTGTTTTTCATGTGACTGCCCTTGTAAATGTTCACCATAGCAAAAGCATAGCAAAGTGTTCTAAAGCACAGTTTAGCCCAGAGAAGTTAGTAAAACATATTAGTTAACATGATAAACCAGGATAAACTAGGGTAAAAGACTAGTATAACCATAGGAAAAGCATGGGGAAGACTATAAAAATACTGTGATAAACTCCCACAACAAATTGTGGTGCTCAATGCATGTGTGGCAGTGTGCCCCGCCCTTGTGTACATTTTTGTGCTCTGTGTTGTATGTATTGTGTTAATGTTGGTGTATTGTCATTGGTACATGGGATATAATATGGGTTATGAACACGAGTGTTTTAAAATGTATACTTGTATTTAGGCACGAGGATTGCACAGCACTTCACGTGCAGGTAAAATGTAATAATATGTGAGCATAGGGAAATTGCACTAGATTAATTCACATGCAGTTGTACCCAGACTCCAATTGAATGATTGATTAGCAATCAAGTCTCGGTACAGCTGCATAAAAGCAACATGTTTTCACTCACTCTGGGTTGTGTGTTCAGGTGAGTGGAGAACGGGTGTGGAGAAGGATTAGTAAAATAATAAAATAGTAGGTGTAGTTTTTGTCCCTGTGTGTCAGTGTCTCGTTTAGTTATAGTGCGTTTTGTTTGTCTGTTTGTTTTGGCTACCAGTGCCATGTCCTGTGTTTTGTTTGACTTTCAAACCTTTTATTTTCTGTTTGTTTAATTATTAAACTACGCATCAGCGGCTTCACCATTTCAAAACCTGCATTCTGTGTTGGTTCCTGTTTCTGGTCTGACGTCACCCACTACAGCTGTCTTTGTGACAGCATGTCATAAAGAACTGTAAGAAATGTTACAGAGTAGTTGAAGAGGTTGTGATAAAGGCTTTTAAAGCTATTCTTAACTCCTTATTGCACACATTCTCGCAGATCTTTTTGTTTCCAGTCTTTATTTTCACCCTGTTGAAGCTTCTTTAACCTGCCATCAATACTTCTTGTGTAGCAGGTATTACGATCCCACCTGCTCTCTACCAACTTTGCTGCACATTATTTGCGACCCTAACACAAATGACCCAGGCATGATACTGAAGCAAACAGATGTACTATTTTAGCTGAATTTTAATTTTCTATACTGTTTTTCCCCAGAACTGCGTTTGCGCTGTTTAATGGGTAAGTGTCTTTTTCATTTCTTTGTTTGGTGTGATAGTGTATGCACAGTATTGTCAGCTTTATCCACTGTCTGTTAATAAAGACAGTATTACATAAAATAATCTGATAAATACCAATTACCCAGTGTTATAAATTGCACTGGTGAAGCATTGGGCACTGAAACTAATATAACAGGGCCGAGATTGGGCGTGAACTGTCGTAACCACAACGCAAAAGAGCCGGGCTCGTCTGCATTTGTGGTTTTAGAGCTTTTAACCTCATCTCATCTCAGCAACAGGGCACACAATCCATAATGGCAGAACATCATGCAATATAGCCCATTACACTTGTGCAATACTACTGTAATATGCTTCTAACAGTTTGGTGCTAGAGAGGAATTTCAAAGGGCACCAAGTGGCACACTGGGTAATTCTCTTTAGGGTTAGGGTTTCGATCAAATTGCTTCAGAGTAACTAACTAACTTTTGTTCCCCTCTTTTCTTAGTTGAAAGACGCTGCGGTAAGTTACATTTAAAAAAAAAAAAAATATATATATATATATATATATATATATATATATATATATATATATATATATATATATATATATATATATATATATATATATATCCATTTAATGCTAAAAAGTTTTTTACTAATATATTCTCTTTCTTTTATGTTAACAATTAAGCGAGGAGGTGGAGATGCCGTTACAGTAAGTATTGCACTTAAATGAAATAACATTTTTTGTTGCTACACATAGTCGGGTGGCACAGTAGTTAACTTCTGAAGACCTGCAGGTTTAAAAGTACAAAACAGAGCAGTCCTCTCTTCCATGTCTTTCCACTGGTATAAGAGTCCCCCAAAGGGGGGACATGATTAAAGTCTTTCAATTCTTAGAAGGAGTTGAAATAGTTAACTTAACCAATACTTCAAGCACAGTACAGAAACCAGGACCAGAGAACACAGTTGTAAAGTAAGTGGAAATAGACTTAGACAGAGGGTAGGAGACACTTCTTCACACAGAGTGGTGAGAGGTATGGAATGGGTTACCTAGTCATATTGTTGGGGCAGAATCACTTCATCATTTAAGACCCAACTTGACAACATTTTTCAATCAATCAGCTACTCGGGACCGGAAGAGCTTAGATGGGCCGAATGGCCACTGCTAATTCGTAAATTATCATATGTTCTTATGTGAAGTTTGACAGTGTCTCATCCTGAATAAATATTTAACACAGTAGCAGGGTGACATAGCATATGTTAACTGGAAAGGGTCTAGGAAAACATGAAGGACTCTAATAGACATGACAGAGAATGGGATGGAAATAGTGAAAGACTCTGATTGCATAGCAGTTTCACCCATTCCAGGTTTTACTAGGAGCTTGATTAGCCACAGTGTACAGGTAACAAGCTCAGGTGTGTCTTATTAAACTCATAGTAAAACCAGGAATGTATCAAACATCTATGCAATTGGAGTGTTTTCAAAGTGAAATCAGATATCGGTTTTCAAAGATTGCACTGTTGTGGCATTTAGAATCATAATTACAGCAAAAACCTTGATTATGCTTATCCGAACAGCCCCTGTCTGGTTGTGTCCTGTGCTCTTCTGCCCTGTTGTCATAGAAAACGCACTATTCAGCCCTTAAGCTCTGGGATGTACAGAACATATCAAGTAAAGGGTTTGAATTACATGATATCATTTTTAGGTTTCTTGATTGGGAAAGTTTGTAATTCGATTAAGAAACCCCACTTTGTCATATTGCGCATGCCTGTCTGACACAAATTGCCTTATGGACCTGGTTATACATACTCAAAAAACAAGCTGCTCAATGCCATGCACTTCTATTCATTATATAGATCTCAAATGTGCTGTTTTGAAAGAAACATACATTCTAACATTTTCATTTTAAAACACTGTATCTAGTATCGCACAAGGTAAAGACATTTATATGTACAGCCATGCTTTTAGACTGTCTTGCACTTCTTGGGTCATTTCACCTGGAGAGTGAAATTGTCTCCACCCCTTCACTAGCCTCTTTCCTGTCATTAACCAATTGGCTGCTTCCTCTGTTGACTGACAAGCTTTCAGCCAGTAACATGCTTTGACCCACTGCACATTTGAGGTCTCCGTAGCTAATGGAAGTGCAAAACATTTATGAATTTACAATTACTTTAATGCTGACGAAATGAGACCAGTAATAAGGTTGCTCAGGCATAGAAGAAGACAGAAAGAGGGATTTTAAAGCCTAGGATATCACTCCTTTAAAATGCATGCCAATTACCAATTTCTTATTCCTGCAGACCACTATTACAGATACAGACCATGCTACCGCTGCACTTACCGTCGCTGGTGGAAGAATATGTAAAAGAGGGAGTGACCCCCTCAATACTTTCCATGGATGCATGCAGCATTCCACAGCCCTGCAGCCCTGCAATGCACTGTGCTTTCTGCAATAACAACAACAGCAAAGATTTTAAATACTCAGTTGATGTGCAGAGTAACTTCTTGCAATACTATATTCCATACACAATGTTTAATATTGTTTAAAATAGACCTGCAACTGATTACCCCTCTGTAGATCAATGCAAATTCAATTTGCATGTAGCAAATACATATTTATAGTACAGATTTTTTCTTTTTTTCCGGACTGACAAACAAATATGTTCGTGTCATGTCCAAAGCTTCTGCTTAAAATGCAAAAATAAAGACTTATGCAAGCATCAAATATGCTGTCTGTTTATTTACTTCCCAATGAATTACTTTCAAATACTGATGGAGACCAACTGTGTTCTTTGTGTTAAGCATTGGTGTTAAGCATAGGTAAGCAAAAAAAAAAGCCCACAAAAGTATGAAAAGCATATTAATAAAACATGGCAAACCATGGCAGACTATGGTAAATGTATTGTACAACCTTGGGAAAAACATGGGAGAACTGCAAAAGTACCATGCAAAAATACCATGGTAAACTTTTATAAGGGATTCATCACCCATAACATTTAACAATTCCAACGAAATCTAAAGCAACTTCCAGAAAATGAAAGGGCTCGATTCTCAAAGCTCTTTACTCCAAATCATCATTATCGCATTTTCTTCAGCAACTAGAAACCCACCCAAGAGTTTTACCAAACCACCATTAAATAGCTGAAACATTTAATTTAGGGGCTTGTAGTGGTCTGAAGTGGCTTCCTATTGAGCTGTTGACAATTCTGAGTAAATAGCATTTAAAATCCAGTCTTAACTGGTCAATTTATCAGACATTATAGGACATTCCTGTAAAGGACCATTCCAGAACTTTGATGCACATGTGCAATGCATATGTGTCTTATATGAAACATATATCTTCATAATTTCTATCAAAAAGGTTTATTTTTTTCAAACCTTGGTTATTTCTTAAAAGTTTACCAGAACAAAAGCACAGCAAAGTGTAATAAAGCATGGTGAAAGCATGGTAAAGTATAGATAAGTATTCTATAGCACAGAGAGGTATAGTAAAGCACATTAAAGCACATAGCAAACAAAGGTAAGCGATGGTAAAAGCGTAGTATAATCATTGGAAAAGTGCAAAAATACAGCTGTAAACTTTTATACGAGTTATTATAGCAATTCCTTTCAAACCTTTAACATTTTTTTTTTATATAGAATGTTTAGTTTTCAGACCATTTCCTGTTTGAATTGGGTCAAGTGCATTCATCCAAGTGCATTCATCCAGCCATCTACTCCCATTGCACAGTCAATCTGACAAGGCAGCCATTTCTGACATTACACCATGCTGTCAGAATTTGGTACTGCACATGCAGCAAATCTGAATAGAATGCGAGTAAGGAAATTCTGACAGCAAAATAATGTACTGTACAAGGTTAGGGTATCCCTTGTAACAGGAGAGGGCACCATTCCATAAAACCTGCATGTAATGGGAGTTTTTTTTATCACATGGTGGCAGAAACAACAAAAACAAAACAAATATACTTTTGCAGTACCTTGAGAACAAACAACATTCAGTACATGAGCTCCCGTGTTACATGCCAGCAATCATGCAAACTGCTTCCATGAAAGCTGTAGTGGTTAGCTGTGTGTTCGTGTTACAGGGGGTGTCGTTCATGCCCCCAGCCTCTGCCCTGTTACATTTGGATGTTACCTTCTTTTGACTGGAAGTTTAATTGAAAAGTATTTTATAATAGAACCATTATGTGACATAAAGCTGTGCAGTGTTTATTGGTTAAATCTTTCCCTTAGAATTGTTAGAAATGGTTAAAAAGGTGCTAATCAACTTTTAAAGAATGTTTTGCTTTTATGAGTAAAATTAAGTCTGTTTTGATACAAGACTGTTCTGTTTTGAAAGAAACCAACAACATTGTAAATTAATGTGAATATAATTTTCGCACATACTCACACATTATGAGAAAAAGTTTGTGAACCCCAATGATAATTATAGAAATTCCGTAGTTTTACCATGATAGCCTTCTTGAATCAAAACTTTTCTTAAATATCCAATAGGGTTTATATTAACCAATTCCATGTCTTTTGAAACAAAATGATGTATGAAGTAGATAAACAATGAGTGATTAAGATTCAGGGTATGTGAAAAAGTAAAGTGAACCCATGGTTTTATCAGCTCAATTAAGGGGGTAATTAGATTTAGGTGTTTAAATAATTAGGTAGATATTCAGGGGTGAGTTTGGGAGGCCCTACCCTATATAAAGTTCAGAAACTTTGTGAGTTTGGTCTTCACCATACAGGTGTGTGGAAACATGTCATGCCACGATCAAAAGAAATCTCTGAGGACCTCAGAAAAACAGTTATTGATGCTCATCAGTCTAGAAGGGTTAAAAAAAATAAAAATAAAACCATTTGTAAGGTTTTGGGGTTCCACCAACCCACTGTCAGACAGAATTTACAAATGGAGAAAGTTCAAGACCACAGTCAGTCTACCCAGGAGTGGTCGTCCTACCAAAATCTCTCCAAGAACAAACCGGAAAATCATCAAGGAAGTCACAAAGAAACCCAGAGTAACATCCAAAGATCTTCAGGCCACTCGCATGGAACAATGTTCTCTGGACAGACGAGTCAAAGGTAGAACTTTTTGGCCTCAATGAGAAATGTGTTTGACAAAAACCAAACACTGCGTTCGAACAAAAGAACCTCATCCCAACCGTCAAGCATGGTGGTGGGAGTGTGATGGTTTGGGGCTGCTTTGCTGCCTCAGGACCTGGATGGCTTGCCATCATTGACACAACCATGAATTCTGCATTGTATCAGAAGATTCTAGAGGAGAATGTCAGGCCATGGTGTTTTGTGTCTTACCGGGGACGTCTTCTTTGTCTTATGATCAGTTCGACTCGACAGAGGATGTAACTTTGTTCCTTGTTGTACGAATCCCCGCCAACTTTCAGGAACAAAACGCGTTCACCCACGGGGTGGGGTCAAACAGTTACTGAATCTGCAGCAAGACAATGATCCTAAACATACAAGCAGATCTACAAAAGAATGGCTGCAGAAGAAGAAATTCCTCATTTTAGAATGGCCTAGTCAAAGTCCGGACCTAAATCCCATTGAAATGTTGTGGCAGGACCTGAAGCGAGCTGTCCATGCAAGGAAGCCCTCAAATGTCACTGAGTTGAAGCAGTTCTGTAAGGAGGAATGGGCCAAAATTCCTGACCAACAGTTACAGGAAATGCTTAGTTGAAGTCATTGCTGCTCAAAGGGGTGCCACCAGTTACTGAATCTAAAGGTTCACATACTTTTTCACACAGGGATATTGAATGCTGAATCACTTGTGGATAAATTAATGTTGAAGAAGTATCAGGTTTTTGTGTCATTTGTTTAATCAAGTTCACAAACTTTTTCTTGGCACTATCTATATATATATATAATATATAAGCACACTGTTAAACTGAGAGGAAATGTTCAGGACTTTCCCACTCTCTGATATGGCCGAGAGGCGGGTCTTGGGTGAATGTCGGGACATAAAGATGTTTTGGACTCCTGTAAGTGGATCATTCGTGCAATGGGCTTGCAATGTACCCAAATGACTTTTAAACAAATCGAGAAAATCACACAGACTCATTACATTTGACATTTTGACGAATCAGAGCAGTAGCAGTGTTCTTTATGGTTTATTAAAGCTTTAAAAATTGGATTGGTTGGTTGCGCAGACCACCATAAATCCCAAATAAAAAGCAATCTGGGTGATCCAGTGCTTTACAAGTTTAACAACATTAGTACTTTGTAGCAGGGCAGGAGCCCTGCACATTAAGAGTGGGTTTTGTGTCTATATTGCAAATAAATGTGGTTGATTGTTATAATTAATTAATGAAGTACCTGATACTCCTGGGATAGCCTGCCTGCTGTGTGTGATTGTATCGCCACCTGTTAGTCGTACCATAACGATACCCGATTTCTAACAGGTACGATGGGCCTGTACCTCCTGGACCGGACGCTTAGCATGAGAACGGTACTCTGGCTCTAGTCTTCGTTTGTTGGTACTCCGGGACGATCGATCAAATCAAGCCTCAAAGTGAACCGGGATCAGAAGCAAAACCGCCGACGGCCCTGCTAGTAGTCGGAGTCGGGGTTTGGTTATAATTGAACAGAGAAGATTAGTTCAGGGATTGTAAATCCCACTAATGTACAGTGAGTGAGGTGTATAGAGCGGAACCTCCATGCCTTAGGAAGTAGCACAGGCCGTTGTTACGGCACCTTTATTTTGATAGTTTTTGAACTGTGTTTTATTTTGCATTTTTGTACAACTTGCTGTATGTGTCCTCTGTGCGTTACCATCGCTGGTAACATCACATAACCACCTTTATTTACCTTTACTTTCTTTTTGTTTGTTAATAAATATGCACGACTGCTGAGCGTGTCAACTTCAACCCATGTCTTGATCTCCTGCCTGTCACTCAGCAGTGAATGTACACACCTGTTATCTTTGCTGTGTGTTGTCACACATCTGTAAATTCATTGTATAAATCCATCATACACTCATCTTGTGGCCCATTGCTTTATTTGGCTATTCCATAGGTTGATCCGTATTATGGGTGTAGGGGTGGGCAGCTGCAGTTCAGAGAGTCAATCACCGTCAGGGCACTCTTGCTGTGAAAGGCATGCTAACATTTTCCTAAAGCCAGACCGGTGATACGATCAACCAATCAAAGACCTATATTTTCTCTACAGCAGTCCAATCATAAGTTAGCTGAGGCGGGACAAACAGTTCTGTTAACTGTAATTTCTGGCCGTTTTTATGCAACTGTCCAGTTTGCTGAATGTCGATGTTGCTAACTGTACAGAGACTGTTCATTTACTGAGAAATCATAGTAGGCTACAATTAACATTTTAGGAGCATATTTAGAATTCATTATTATAACAAAAAAAATGTCAGAACGAAAAGAATCCATTCCAGCGACACTCAAAACCTTACAAACTGGTCTTAGTCATGATGTTCAACTGTGTGAGTAGAATGAATAACAACGCATTTCTATGTATTGTATATATAGAAATGCTTGATTGATGTTTACTTTGCAGGTGAATGAACTCGTTACATTTACAGATCAGAGAGTGTGCTACCACAGTAGACTTTGGACAGTATCCAAAGCCTTTTTTTTTTATTTTACTTCAAAAACATACAGCTATGTTGGACCAGCTGGCCTTTAAAGAAACCTATATAGTATTTCCTTGTGATACAACACTGTCCTTATTCAATAAAACAGTGGCATTATCAGTTCATTCATTTGAAAACTCGACGCCTAGCTGGAGAAAATTGTTTATTTGAATGGTCCTGTACGTATGTGTGCAGGATATATTATTGTGTGTGGTCTCGTCTGCTGTCATATCGGTACATGTAGCCTTTTTGTTTCGTTCAGGGGGTGAAGTAAAAGGCACTCACCTGCGGGATGACTCAGCCTGCTCTCTCTCATCTCAACTGCTTATAATAGCTATTCCACCTGTCAATCTCTCTCTCTACTCTATTTAAGCTGTGTACTGCTTCCTGCTCTTGTCTTTCGTTTTACGTTTTCTTTTGGCTTTCCTTTCACCGGTCTTTCATTTTACATTTGCGTGTTTAGTTTCGCATACGCTGCAGGAAACTCTGCGTCGAATACTCCTCAAAATATTTTTTCATTTCTCCGATGGACTGTCTACTTTTAATACAGACCTCTACCCAGCACCCAGACCTGCTGCCCTGGCATTATGCGCAGCAGCCAGGAGACATACCCGAATTAATCCTTAAGCTTCATAACAATATTTCTATGACATGAACTCCCTCATTCACCCCATTTCCGTTTCTATCTTCACCTCTCCTTCATTACATCTTTTCTTTTAGTGGCTCCATTGATCGCCCCAGCCCAGGCAGTTCCAGCCCCGCCACATCTATCCATTCCACAGTACAACCTAGTTACTGCATCTGCTTTAGGCTCCAATCAGCAGCCGTAATCTGACGTAATCCCCTCTCACCGTTGATCCAAGGGCAAGTTATAGAAGATAGTAAAGTTCCACACATGCCCCGTGGTCAGACACAGTTACGCTCTGCACTGTCCAGCAGCAACAAATGCACCTATTTTCTGCACCTTTCCGTGGTCATAGACTCGACCCGCTCTCTCTCTGTCCAATGCATATGCAAAACCTTCCTTCTGCTTCCTCTGAAACCAGAATCTCCGAGTCTCTAATTCAAGTTGAGCTGGACAAAGAATTCATGGCCAGCCCCTTCCCGGCTCCGTTCCCAGTCTTCAGCATTAGCCCATCAGAATAGTGACCCACAAAATATCGGGAAGCGCCTAATCATTGATCTTTTTACCCCAAGGGGCAGTTCCTCCAGTCTCAACGCCCTAATTCTCCTCGATTAACTCTTGCTTTGTTACATTACAGCTTCCAACGCTATTAATCAGTCGAAGCAGCTGGCCACGGTGCTTGGCTCTCAAAAGCTGATATTTTAGATGCTTTTAAATCATGCCTTTCTCGGAATCACCTGGGTCAATGTCAGTCAGAAACCAGCCTCCCACACGACAAATCCTGGAATAATTTTGTCAGCTCATTATCAACTTCCAAGTATTTTCAATCTCTAAACGCAACTGGTTATCTCCCCTTGGACACTTCAATTTCGCAATTTGCATTATTCCAAGGCAGAACATGCATATCACACATTCTCACTCTCGCCTCAACTGTAAAATATATCTTTCAGAAGCAAGAAAGCCTCCACCAGAGCTTTCAACGCTCCAGCTTTCCTCCATACTCGGATCATGGCAGCCATTTCCACAGTCAAGGCTAACGCTAATTCCCATCTAATATGTCCGCTCATCCTCTCAAATACTACAACATTAATACATGGTGAGAGATGTGGTACAAGACTGGAAATCTGTCTTGATTATGAGTTAAGGAGTTCCACTATTAGGAGAATGACTGGAGTTGTGAAACCCAAATCTCTGAATGTGAGTTCACCTTTTCCATTCCAAGCAGACATGACAGTAGCAAACCGCTGATCAATCCTGTATTGACCAACACATAGGATGGTCAGCATCTCATCTCTCTAGACATCAGGATGTGGTACTCCTTGCTGCAACACTGGAACAATCAATGAATGTAGTTCCTTCAGCTCATCTTCAATACAGATCACCAAGTCGTTTCAGCAAGAACATCAACTGCTGCTGCAGTTTTTCTGCATCTGCCCCTCCGTCGTGCTCCCCAAAAAAATAAAAATTCATGTTCCTAGGTCTCTGACAGACATGCAGAACAGAAATCTAGACTCCGGATCCTCACTGTTGTCTCTGATGGTGGAGGGTTGGGAAAGGCTACACACTGTTCTCGCTGGATTGCAAGAGCTACATCTGCTGAACGTGAAGCAGTCATACTTGGTGCAAGAAGCTTTGGCAGTGGACCAAGACACAT
The DNA here is from genome assembly GCF_017654505.1 of Polyodon spathula. Classification (NCBI taxonomy): domain Eukaryota; kingdom Metazoa; phylum Chordata; class Actinopteri; order Acipenseriformes; family Polyodontidae; genus Polyodon; species Polyodon spathula. Next base: position 13,490 of record NW_024471559.1, on the reverse strand, counting down.
CTTTACTGTCATCCCAGAGACAGGGAAGGATGCTGGATAGCTACTCTAAGGAGCAGTGCTTGGAAGTGAGGTTAGCCGCATTAAAGGAGCAATTGGTCCTCAAGTTCCAGAGCCTGGTTCCCAACGCAAACTCTCTACACCCAGTTTTTCCCTTTCAAGGACCTGAAATTTGTCTGAACCCTACCCGCTCCGTTCTTCTCTCCACAGCACGACAGTTCATGTCGGAGGCTTCTACCCGGTCCGCCCACTCCACCGCCTAGTCAATATTCCCCCTATTCTGCATCCAGAACCAGATCTCTTATTCAGTCTTCACCCTGGACCATTTCCTCACATTCATTGCCTACCTGCAGGTCTCCTTGAACCTCCTCCCTTCATTTATCTCCGACATTCAACATCAGTTACATCTTCTGTCCATCCCTGCACCACAGCTCCTGTCCATCTTGATTATCTGCCTGACTCTCCATAGCTCTGAAGTGCTCTCCCATAGCGCCGCCTTCCAGGCTATCACTATCTTTGGACATCCGTCAACTTCTGATCTCCATGCTCAGGAATGGCTGCTTCAATCCTTTGGATGACCTCACCATGGAGGTACTGTGCCTATGTGCTTTCTTCAGCTTCATCTGCCATTCGGAGTTCTCCATTCCTTCTCCAACCAGCTTTCCTGCGCTCCGCTTGCAACACTCAGACCTATCCCAGCTTCTCCCGAGGTCCTCCTAGACTGAGCAACTCCATAGAAGTCAATTCGTCCAACTATCAAAGATTCACTCCTCTCTGTTTTAGCTTGGCTTTAATCAGATGTCTCGCTGCCAAGAGCCCTATTCTTCCCTCACATCCTGTCTTCTCGAACTACTCAAGGATTATTATCTCCAGACATTGGTTTTCTTCCCAGCTCTTCTCCCTCCCGTCAAGAGCTAGATTTCCTTCTCTTCTCAGTCATATTCTCCTCATTCCTTCCGGATCGGAGTTGCCACCTCAACTGCACGAGCAGAGGGTAATCAACATATCATTTAATACATGGGATGTTGGTCTTCTGCCATAGAGTCCTACATCAGTACTTCACTGGACAATGCAGCTGCCCAACATCCTTGGTTAGAATGCCCGGAGTGGGGGTGCCCTCTCTGCCAGGTTTCCTCGCTCTAGGGGGGCGTTCCTCTCCACAGTGCGGATGGCCTCCAATCCATAACTTGTCCCTACTAACCTCTCTATGTCCTTTTTGTTTTTCAGCTTGCATTTATGCGTGCAGCATGCAGTTTCTTTCCTGTCCCACTGGTGCGGTTTTGTGGGGAGCCGGGGGTCCATCCTTTGGGGGGAGAGTGAGTCTCACTCCCCCGACCAGGCCTGGCTAAGCAGCCCAGGTTCCTCGTAGGTCAGAAGGTACCCCCAGCAACACCTGTTCTTTCGCAGCGTGTGCGCTTTAGCCTCAGCGAGGCTCTAATCTATACGCCTTTCTCTTTTCCTAACCCTCTCCCCTTTTCCTCCAGGTCCCGCGGGAATCCAGCGGGTGCCTGGCCCTCACTTCGGGGCTCATGCCTGATGGAGGTCGATTCTATGAACAGAACTTGTCTTGACCTTTTTCCTTTCCAGGTTTGGGTACCTTTCTGTGCCCTGTGGTAGCTTAGTTTCCCTACCATCAGGCAAGCTGTTTGGACGGGTCCTCCACCGGGGGGGGGGGGGATTTCTTTTATTAATGTCATCCCCTACTCTTCATAACCGCTCAAGCAGCTAGTGGACCTCCAAGCAGTAGGGGACCTGTCCTGTCTATTCGACTTTGTCACTAACACTCTGTCTCCCAAGTCACACAAGCACTCCATGCCCTTCTGCCTTTTGCAGGCTACCTGTGAAATACTGCGGCGACACCAATGATAGCAGCTTGTCGGGGTAATGCCAATACTAATGGTGACTGTCAGACAGTTTTACGAGGCACAAACAGATTTGCGAATTGCTCAAAAAACTGCTATATTCCATTGTCTCGCAACTGCTTTGTGCTGTTTTGGAATATCTCTCATTTTGTGAAAAAGCACTATTTTTTTGGGAGGCCCAAATTTAGCGAGGGGATTGTGCAAAGATCGAAGACTTCTAAATATGACCCAAACAGCAATCAGTTTTTCAGAGATCTTCACAACATTGATAACATCAGCTTGTAGTTATCAAGTTGAGCTATATCAAATGGGATCTGGCTCTGTGCTTATATAGGGGTTTCCCTCCCTTGAATACATCAAGGCCAAGTAAATCTTGGCCTTGACATTTCTTATCTTTGAGTTAATGATATGGCACACAAAACCAATGACCCAGACAGGAAACGGCGTGGCATCCACAGATTGGAGGAGCGGATGTGCTCGTTGACCAAGGGGTCACGCGTGACAGTAAAAAAAATGGGACGTAGTTATGTGATCTGTTCCTTTGTAAATGGTTAGAACAAACCTAAAAGGAGACTGGTGAAAACATGAGTGTTTTGTTTGTTTGTACTGTCCTGTCTAAAAACTGTTTGCTTATTGTTATTAGACGGCTAACACGATCCAAGCTGTTGCCAAAGGCATGTGCAAACTGGCCAACATCACTGTCACGGAGAACTGTATTGCACCATGATCAATAATTCACTCGCTAACGGACTTGTACGTGTGGTTTGTGTTTCATGTGGGTTTATAATGAATGGGACTATTATTTTGGGACAAACCCAGGGATTACAAATTAAGTAATACACGCCACTGTATTACTTAGTATAATTTATTGTTTACTGTTTGTTTTGTTGTCAGGCACTGGAAAATATCATTAAACACCCTTGCACCTGGATATCATTGTCTGACTGTTTCTTAAGCACTGCTGCATTGCCTTCACCTACACACAATTACTCACTTTGCCACAGGGTGGTACAGAACTAGAACAGCTCCACCAGGAGAAAGACATTGGGGTTGCAGCCATATTGTAGTGTGAGTGTGTCACAAAGACGGCTGTAGTGGGTGACGTCAGACCAGAAACAGGAACCAACACAGAAGAGACACAGAGAGGTGGAGTTTGGTGAAGCTGAGCACTTTGCTTGCGCTCAGCATTTAATAATTAAACAGAGTAGAAAATAAAAGGTTTGAAAGAAAAACAAAACACAGGACATGGCACTTGAGGCCAAAATAAATAGTTCGTTTGTTTTGCATAATTGTGATTTGTTTGTCGTGCTTGCGTCTGTTTGTTTTGTGCCACTCAGGCTTGTTTGTGTGTTCATAGCATCTCATTATCGTGGTCGTTATTTAGAAGATACTTAAATTAATGAGATGCAAAAAATGAAAGAGGACAGGTATCACCTGTTCTCCACTCACCAAACACACAACCCAGAGTGAGTGAAAACATGTTGCTTTTATGCAGCTGTACCGAGACTCGATTGCTAATCAATCATTCAATTGGAGTCTCAGTACAACTGCACGTGAATTAATAAAGTGCAATTCCCCATACTCACATATTATTACATTTTACCTGCACGTGAAGTGCTGTGCAATCCTCGTGCCTAAATACAAATATGCATTTTAAACACTCATGCTCGTAACCCATACTACATCCAGTGTAATGACTAAACACCTACATTAACACACAGCACGCAACATACAACACCTAAATACACACAAGGGCGGGGCAACATTGCCACAGAGTGACATCTTTAAACAACTTCATTCTTCACTAATTTTTTTGGATCAGTATGAGATGTGATAATTACTATTTTATCTTTTTTGGCCGTCATTGTAGTAAACATTTTGGTCAGTGTAATAATTAAGGACATGGCTAGAACAAAGACATGAGTCTAGATTAAAGCAGGGTCATTGCACACCAAATGGACCAGTGCTTCCCACCTCACCTTCTCGGGTTCTTCTGATATTGCATATGGATGACATGGAAGTGTTTTAAGAAGAATCGCAAAATATTAGCTCTCAATTCATAGTTTTTTTGAATTAATTGGACTTTAATGGAGTGAAAATGAACACTGAAGAGGCCATGTGTGAGAGGTCAGATCTTTCAAAGTGTTAAAGTTATCTTCTTGATTCTTGCTGCACACACTGAACTGCTCTTCTAGTTTAATAATGTGTCAACATTTTACCTATTGGTCATCATGGACACTGAAGGGGAAAAAAATGCAATAACACTACAGTGCAGTACATCTCTTGCTGTGAACAGAATAGGCATTGAGAGTAGAAAATGGTTTAGAAATACACTAGCAACCGCTGAGGTGGTGTGTTAAAAGATTTTGTTCCTTATGAAAGTGCCCCATAGTAAAAGCACAGCAAAGTGAAATAAAGCACAGGGAAAGCATGGTAAAGTCTGTTCAATTATATAAAAAAAGAACAATATTAAACTAACCCTTGCAAAGGGCAATAATAAACCACCATGAAAGCATGGTAAAGCATAGGTAAGTATTTTAAAGCCCACAGAGGTATGGTAAAGCATATTAATAGCACAACAAATCATTTTAAACTATGAAAAAAATATGAGGAAACTGCTAAATTGTTGTGTAAATTTAGTGTGGCAAACTTTTATAAGGGAAACACAGCTAAACAGTAGATTTTCAATATAAAGGTAGTGACTGTCTGAGATAATTTAGCCTTAATTTGGATGAGTCCACTCACTTTAGCCTGCTTCTTTGCATGTTTTAATCTGATCCAGTGATGTTTGCACTCCCAAAAGATGCAATCACAACTGAAATACTTCTGAACTTTATCAGTTTGATTCCCATTTATGTAATTAGTGCTGATGAAATGTACCTCCTACGTCGAGTTTAGATGTTGCCATATTTGAAACATCCTTTTGCGATTCACAATCCATTCTGAGCTGTGCAGAAATAAAATGTATGCATCGCGCAATATGGGGGGAGTGGCCGACAATATGTGTGATCCTGGTATATTCGAAGGTATGTGCCAAGCACAAAACCAGTTTTGCGAGGCACAAAATAACGCTTTTAAAAGCAAGCCTTAACTCTGCGCACATCCCTCCAGCACTCGCACAAGCACTGAATTGCAGGAGCTTTCCAAGGTACCACTATGGAAAACACCCAGCGGTCACACAAAACTCCATCCACATCTACATTAGGCCTATTATATAATGATTATAGGACAGGAATTCAAAAGAATGATTGTGATCGCTGCTTCACTGTTTTAAAGTGCATATTTAAAAAATAAAAGTTGCAGGAAGCTGCTATCTCAACCGTTCTTTCAGACCGAAACATTAGGCTACTATTTACTTTCCGATCAAAAAGTAGTATCTCCAGTCTAATCACAAATATATAGTTCGGTCCCGATCCAAAAAGAAATACCTCACTTTATTGCATTGCTATTTGCATTATAACAACCTGCCAGTAGCAGGGTACTTACTCATCCAGAAACATCGAAAACAGCTGGCGTTAGTAGGTATTCTTGTCCTCCGATCTGACAGGCAACTCCACAAGCTGGATTTCAATGGCACAGGGATCTGGACAGCTCGCCGATCCTCTTGAATGAAGCTTATGTTTTATTTTCCAGTAAACACACAGTTTGAAGAGTTGGCATGTCTCAATACGATGATAAACAGCTAACTATTCTCCAAGTAGTAGCCTAGTTGTTTAGTTTTCTATATCGTTAAACAGTAAACAGGAACCTATATAATAACTTTGTGAGCCGCTAAGTCAAAGACTTTGTTAATACTATTTAATGTAGCTTTCTCTCAATCTCATTCCCATCCTCTCTTTCCTCGTCTTCTCCTCTCCCTCCCCTAACACTCTCAGACAGCACTGATTCAGCACATCCTGCTCTGAAAGGGTGGTCCGACAACACACACTGTTCACTTCAATATCACATGCACACTTCACGGTGAACATTTTAAGATGATCAACTGTTTAATTATTCAAGAGGGCTTTAATGTTACTGTCCAGTGCTTGCGTCAATTTGAGCCTATGGTATTTCAGGCTTAAGTAGCCGAGCTATACCCTCTCCTCAGCAGGTACATTCTTGGTTCAGAATGAGGAGTAGGCCTACAGTAGAATGGTATAGTACGGTATGTAACATAGACCGAGCTGGCAGATACAAAGCAACTATCTATATAATTAAATCAACAACAATAAAAATAGACCCTTACACAGTAGTATGAAACCCATTCCTACACATTGATCAATCTACATTTTGCATTTCCTTACCTTGGTATTTACATTGATTTTAATATCAGGGACACAGCAGGCTATATTGATTACTAATTGGGGATTTGTCTGTGTTTTGAATCCAAAGTTATTGTTTGAGAGGGGCTACATTCATTCCACTGCTCGTTCAACCTGTTTTATTTGATTCAAATGAATTGTGTTAATATATATATATATACACACACACACACACACACACACACACACACACACACATTATTTAAGAGTAAAGTTATATATGTTATATAACTTATAACATTATATAATTATGGATGGACAAAACATGCAGGTGGCCACTGGTATATTTTATAGGCGAAAAAAAAACAGATCATAACAGAACCTAACAGAAAACTAAAAAGTAAAATTCACTGCACCGATTAATTGAATAGGTGAAATGTAGCCTACTCATATTTGTGACAAAATCAGACATTTCACCTATCTTCTTAGGAAACAGCCCCAGATAAATCTGTAAAAGTCTGTGATGGCCCTTTAAATATTGGGCTCATTCACCATGCTAATGCCTATGATAATGATAAACATTAGATACAAATGTATGCATGTGGACAAATGTCATATGCATTTGCACTAAATTATTTGAATTGCTCGAAAGGCTAAATTTGAACAAATATGGCAAAGGGCAAAGTTTGTGAGGATCTTTAGGGTTTTGCAGTGCACAGAATGAATCCATAAAATGTGCATATTGCTAAATGCCTATCCTCAGAAACATTAGTTTTGGAAAAAGAGCAGTGTGGGGCTAGTTTACATCACAGTGCTCACGGAGCTCAACCAAAGGCTCCCTTTACTTTTCAAGCCCCTCACCCAGAAATTCTACAAGATATAAGGACACAGCTGACTGTTGATTTTATTTTTTAATAGTGTTATTTATTTTCTCAGAAGTAGGCCTACGCTATACATGCTTGATCTGCATTCCATGCCATTGCCTGTACTGTGCCATGATATGGGCAGGGGGCATGGTGAGGCAGGGCAGTTGGAAGGGGGGGATTTTCAACAGAAGAATGACTAAGGGATACACGAGCAGATCGGGGCTTCCAAATGGATAAGTGTTTTTGGTATTGTGGGTTGCACAAAAAACTGTTATATTCCAATGTCGCGCAACTGCTTTGTGACGTATTGGAATATCTCTCTTTTTATGCCAAGTAGTATTTTTTTGCGAGGCACAAATTTAGTGAGGGGATTGTGTGAAGATCGAAGATCAGGCCCATAGTCTTTTTGAAGTTGGGACTTTAATGGAGTGATGGATGAAATTGATCACTGAAAAGAGGCCATGTGTGAGAGGTCAGATCTTTCAAAGTGTTAAAGTTATCTTCTTGATACTTGCTGCACACACTGAACTGCTCTTCTAGTTTAATAATGTGTCAATATTTTACATATTGGTCGTCATGCATGCTGAAGGGAAAAAAATGCAATAACAGTACAGTACAGTAAATCTCTAGCTGTGAATAGAATAGGCATTGAGTGTAGAAAATGATTTAGAAATACACTAGCAACCACTGGGGTGGTGTGTTAAACCATTTTGTTTAACCATCCTTATGAAAGTGCCCCGTAGTAAAAGTATAGCAAAGTGTATTAAAGCACAGGGAAAGCAAGGTAAAGCATAAGTAAGTATGGTAAAGCACAGCGAGGTCTGTTCAATTATATTAAAAAAGAACCATATTAAACTAACCCTTGCAAAGTGCAATAATAGACCACCGTGAAAGCATGGTAAAGCACAGGTAAGTAATGTAAAGCCCAGAGAGGTATGGTAAAGCATATTAATAGCACAACAAATCATTTTAAACTATGAGAAAAGTATCAGGAAACTGCAAAATCATTATGTAAATTTAGTGTGGCAAACTTTTATAAGGGAAACACAACTAAACAGTAGACTTTCAGTATAAAGGCAGTGACTGTCTGAGATAATTTAGCCTTAATTTGGATGAGTCCACTCACTTTAGCCTGCTTCTTTGCATGTTTTAAACTGATCCAGTGATGTTTTCACTCCCAAAAGATGCAATCACAACTGAAATACTTCTGAACTTTATCAGTTTGATTCCCATTTATGTAATTAGTGCTGATGAAATGTACTTCCTACGCTGAGTTTAGACTGCCCCTGAAGCTCAACTGCAGCTCTCCACCTTTTGGAATTATTTGGACCAAATATTGATTATTGACCAGAAATGGTTGCGCTCCACATTATCATGTAATTTCACATCTGTGATTAGCATTAATCTTAGACTACCATACCAAAGGTAACATTATAGACCAAGAAAAGCTAATCTGTGAAACCTGCTGTAATTGTCTCTTAAACCACACTGCATTATCCAGGATTTAGCTGGTTGTCTAACTTCAATATTTCAGGAACCCTCACACTGTAGTTAACTTAATGTTTGAAGCTTGAGGCTTCACGAGACAATCACAATGATGTGTTTTACATGTATCAAAGCGGTAGACGGAAACAGTGAGTCCTGCCCTCCACACTGAATAAAAGTAATTTATTATAATAACACATTTAACAAAAGAGTGGTCAAAGTTAAAAAAATTACTTTTTAATCAATGTATCTTCAGCATTGATAACGAGATAAAATTACTTTGAAGGAGATACTACACTGTAACTCTGTTTGCATTGGAAAGTTAATGTTAAATCCCCACACATTTTAATAATGTTCATAAAAAATCATTTCCTTAGAAAATAACATTATAATATATGGTGTCTTATCAGCACTGTGACAAATTATCACTTTACACACTGTCCCTAAGTTATAACCACTGTGCTGAAGAGAGGTTCCTTTCAGTAAGAAGCAAATTAACCCACCTGGGTGGTTATCGGTCAGAGGTGTGACTTGTGTCATTTTGCAAAGCAGTTCTTGGAACTGGGAGATAGGGCTCAGCCCCCCTGCCCACCTGCTATAGGACACTATAAAGCCTCCATGGGGACCTGGACTGAGCACAAGCACCAACAGCAAGAGACTGAGAAGAACACCATGAAGACCTTTCTGCTCCTGACCTCCTTCCTGGCAGTGGCACTGGTAAGCCAGGCTGCAGGTAAGTGTCATTGTCTACAACTTGGGAAAGAGTACTTAGCTGTGGGATTCATTTTCAAAGATTTTTTTAAACTTAGCTTTTGAAGACGTTTGCAGTGTTTTTGGTTCTTATTACAGTTATTATTGCTTTATATAAGTCTGTGTTACGATGCTTGGACAGGAGTTCAGGTGCTGATCTTCAGTTGCATTTGGCTGCCGCAGACATATGTAAAGTAGGCTAGATCACCGTAAGTGCCTTTATATTAGTAAGCACCAGCACCATCTGCTGTACAACAGTGTATTGACAACAAACTTGCAAGGAAACTTGTTTCCAAAGTGGCTGATCACTAGATGGCGCTGGTTCTTATACAGAAAAAAGGGAGATCTGGTTAACAAGGTGGCACATAATACAAAGTCAAATAAGCACAACTAATACAAACAAGTTAATCAAATTACAAGAAACAATTTATTAGAAAAGGTCAAAACAAAAGCATGTCTTGGCTATGCACCAGTGTTTCAAACTTCACAAAGATATAGAAGTCAGACCAGCCAATCTCTATAAATCCCAATGATGAACACAATAACCCAGGTTGCTTATCCTTATCAGAATGGTACAAAGGATACACTTTGCCTTGGCTATGTTACATCTATCTACGGCAGGCAATTATAACTGAAAAGCAGGTGAAAACATATAAACAGAACAAATAACACAAAGCATTTTGAGTAATTGCAATAAGAATCACTCAGAATGACTTTAAACATCATTAAAAGGGCACAGTAATAATAATAATAAAAATACTTTGGAATAGACTTTGAAGTTACTCAATAATCGATGCACTGAGAACACTATTATTAAAAAGCAAGAAGCAAAATGAGCAGATTCTTCAAATCTTCAAACACTTCCAATGCATCTGTGTTTGAAGTTTTTGGAAGTTCATTTAATAAATCGATCTTCAAAGCGTTGACATTCTTGGAGGAGAAAATCTATGCTAATGTTACAAACAACTTAATAGCGATGAAGAAAGCTTGAATTATATGACAGTTGATTGGTTATAATTTAGTGAAACAGGTGTTTTTCTACTTTCAAAAAACAGGAGTTTCAAAGCTTTGCTCCAGCTTGGCATTGAAAGTATGCGTTGCTGTCATGATTGTAAAACACAGGTTTAAAATCTCCTCTCACATCCTTTCACTTGCAGAAGTGAAGCTCACTCTGGGTGAGGGATTTGAAAAAGCACTTTTGGATCTGGCCTCAGGGGGGCAGCAGAAACGTGAAGAAGGTGAGTGAGGGTTAAATGGCAGTTCAGCTCACTGAGGCTGGTCCTTTACCAAAGCACATCAATTGGATGTCTAAATGATTCCAGTCTCTTATAGAACTTTGCAAAGGCATAATAAAGTACAGTAAAAGCATGGTAACGCATAGAAACAATATGCAAACCATTGTAAACTATGGAAAATACATAGTATAACCATGGACTTCTCCGGACCCTGTTGAGATTTGACGTTTTCCTTTGACGTTTTCCTAATGACCATTTGAAACTATTGACTCGGACGTATTACATAAATACACAAACTATATTAAACATTAAAGGTGAACACATTGTTGGCATGAAGGCTTAGTAAAATTCAGAAGAATTGTTTTGCTTACCTCTAATTAGTATTACAAATGTAACATGACTACTTGTTTTGTTTTGGAGTTTTGTTTTTCACTTCAGAGCCAGTTTCTCCTGCCACGAACATTAACACTTTGCAGGGGGTTTGCATTAGATTTTTTATTTCCGTATCCTAAAGGCTCATTTAAAAAAAATAGCAAATCTGGATTTGGCATCATAAGTTGTTAACAGGAATTTGGCTTGGCCAGTTCCTTTGAATGTAAGCTGCAGATTTAGTTTATAGATCCATTTTTTAAAAAGCCAATACAATCAGTATAAAATATTCAAATTATGAAAACCTGTTTTTCTACGTGCAAAATATCTACAATTAAATATTTTCAATGAAGTTGATAAAAGGCAGGATTTAAAAAAAGGATTAAGATCAACTATTTTCCGATGTAATTATAAAAGTTACTCAAAGGGGGCCCGTCGATAAAGATATATCAAAGGGACCTATACCGAAAAATATGTGTTAAAAATTCACGTCCCACAAGACTGTTCTCTTTTCACGTAAGGATCTTTCCGAAACCGTAGTATTAGCTTTCCTCCATCTTCTCCGTGAGTCCCTCATGGTACGTATTGCTAAACCGTTAAAAATTTTTCTTTTTAGGTCTAATTTTTGGATGACAACGAGTGTTCCGTAAAAGTCATATGTATAGACCATGTAGGTGACCCCTTCAACGTTTCACGATACCATTTTGTCCAATCGCCTCTTCTCGCACTACCCGCTAGTACTCACTGTCCGGCCGTTTTGTCAAAGAGGGTCACTTTTACTCACGAAAATAAAATATTAGGTCACGGTTCAGAGTACCACTGGCAATTTATTATTTAGGGGGTCAGGGCTAGGGGCGATCTATGTGTTGTTACACATTGCGTTCTCGTGCCCCCTATTACGTTGATTATCCTGTGTGTCCGTCAGGGGCTTGTTTTGCGCTTGCTTGTTTGTTTGCCTTTGTTTGCTCTTGCCAGTGGTGGACCCAATCACAGTCGCACGAACTACCACACTCAACGGCTGCCTGAGAACACCACCCATTTGTGACATAAGCACTGACAAGGCACGTCTACCAACTAGGGCCTAACGGATCCGGATCGTGCTGACCCTCGTTGACAGCTCTGGATTGGTGAGTTAACTGTCATGTGGTGCAAGACGCAGACAATTACAAAAACAAACACAACACGCAATTCCTCTTTATAACGAGAGCTCTTCTCTCGATCCTTCTCTCGCCAAGCGTTTAACCCAAACGAAGGAAAAGACCAGCTTTACCCTGGCCCCTATATGTAATACCGCATGATATCGAGATAAACGGTTGCAGCTGCCTTATTTCTTGCAGCTGCCTCTCGTTTATCTCTCAAAACAATACGGTCTTACAACAGAGTCGCGCTTCTTTCCAGGCTGACCCACTTCCCGGTCTTGGAAATGAACTGTTAGGCCAGCCCTTCCAGATGCTTCTCCCCCCGTTCTTTAGCGCCCTCACAGGTGGGGAGAACCCCCCTTGTCCCCATAAGTAGTGGTTTGCCATTGTAGAATACAGGCAGGTTAAGTTGCTAATCTTACACAAAGTTGTCTCGTCTGTTTCCCCTTAATCTTCTATTTACGGCGATCCCACACAACATTTATTAACGGTAATATCGACACAAACCCTTGGCCTTGAATGTAACATATACAGCGAGGACTGATCAACCGCGACGCAAATTTTATTGGGGAAACATTAGCCCGCGTTACCTAAAGTTATTGTCCACGTTCGAGTCCATATCCACATGATCCTCTTTGTGATCGTTGACCCGGAGATGCCCTCTTCCTTCCTATTTCGCTTTCACTGATAATAGCACACACAAAAGTCGACCTTTTTTCTCTCCCTTCCCTCTTCTCTCCATTTCCTTCTCTCTCAGATTCATCCTTAAATTTTCGTCCCGAAACGCCTATCCTGTTCCGCTCTACTTTCGGTTCCACTTCTCTCTCCAACTACCCACTCCCCCCAAGTCCCCCTCGACTTGGACGCAAGCAGACATCTGACTGCTATTCAAGCCCTTTGTATTGGGGCGAAAATGAAGCTCGTGATATTGTACTGGGTTTAATGTGCTAGCAGAGGGCAGGATTTGAAATGGGCGGGGAAAAGCAGGTAAAACAGTGTAGGTTTTCAAAAAGATATAAGCTTCTAAGAGTGGCTCACCTGGTAAAAGCACGGCTGCATGGTGTGCAGGGTGTGTCATACAGTCAGGGGAGCACAGGTTTATGTCCTGGCTGTGCAAAAGTGGCCGGTCTTCGCTGGGGATTCGGAAGGGAGCGTCGCATTGGCTATGGTGCTTCAGTGGGTTAGGGAGGCAACCCTGCTGGCCGGACGACCCAGTGCGCTCATAAAGGGCCACCTGCAGAGCTGCTCTGTATGCTCCAGAGCGAGGGATCCGTCCACACCGAACGCTTTGACATCCGCTCTCGAGTTCCTCGGTGTAAAAGAGGAAGCTGTCTCAGCCATGGATTCGAGGAGGACATCCACTGAACCTTCAGTTCTGAGCTGTGTGGGAATTGCTGTGGTGAGGGGGAAATTATTGGACATTTCAAATTGGAGACAAAATCGGGGGTAAAATCATTGGCACACTAAATTAAAATAATAAAAGCATTATAACAATTATCACTGAACACGTTTAAACTTTTAAACATTGCCATATTGGGAAATATTG